>NC_143387.1:43535827-43835827 GCF_980474605.1 Leiobunum rupestre
GCCTCGATTGAAGATGGTTAGTATATCTTAAGTTATTCGAAGATGTTGGGATTTTGAATATGCTCAGCCAATCTACTCTCTAAAAGAGTAGGCACCCACAAATGTAGGGGAGCAGCTCCTATTTTAGCTATTAAAGCTAGTAATGGTTAACCTATAACTTCCTAGAATTAAATGAGGTAAAAACGGTGTATATGATTTTTTTTAAATGTAAATAAACCACGCAAAGATAATTACATGGTTAAATTAGGGAATTATATTCTAAATGAAGTAGACACATATAAGTATTTAGGTCTGTGGTTTGACCCGAAACTATCATGGAACAATCATATTGATAAATTAGCTAAAAAACGTGCTACAAACGTGTATCTAATGAATAGGTGTCGATTAGTCCCAACTAAAAAATATTTACTACAATTCACTTATTTATCCACATATCTTGTACTGTATATGCATTCGGGGTAACACTTCATTATTTATTTTGTTTATTTTATTTAGACTAAAGAAACGAAGCATTAAGAGTTATTGAAAATAAGAGCTCTCGAGAACATATAGAAACATTATTTAAATCACTAAATGTATTGAATATTTACCAAATTTTAGATTACTGCTCTCACGTATTTATTTCAGTGTTCTGTAATTCATCGGAAAAATTTAACAAACTAAATATATCTACGAGCAATTTTAAATTTTTTAAAAACCAGGCTAAAGCTCATGTTATGAATATGATACGAGTATAAAACTGTATTTAACATAAATATACCAAAAGTTATTGTGTGTTTTCGGGTAGACCCAATTTTTTTAAATTGGTCCAATCTAGTCGAATTTATCAAAATAAATTTCTATTTTGTTAGTTTAATCAGCAATTATTCACAAATATTTTAACTTACCTCAATTTACCCTACCTCGCTCGCTTTTACCCAACGACGTACCAATTCACCCAAAAATACCAAACGTTTTCCACATCAGCGATCACAATCCTTATGGTGCCCGGAGACATATTGCGACATCAGCGATCCCAATCCTTATGATGCTCAGAGGCATATTGCGAGATCAGGTCAGCCAGCGTTTTTAAAATCGTTCTACTAAACCGTTTGTGCGCGGATGGTATGCTGTTGTTTTCCTGTGAGTGGTATTTTATAGTTATTTCGGTCAACATCTGGTGATGAACTCCGTGTCTCTGTTAGTGATCAATTCCATCGGGCTCGTATGAAATTTTACCGCTTCTTCCGTGGAACGACTGCCGCAACAGATGTTCGGGTACAGTAATCGGTACAGATCAGAATATGCACATTCCCATCGTGAGATATTGCGAAGGGGCCTATTTTGTCCCATCCGACTCGTTCGAATGATTTGGTTGTCGATGGTATAGACTGTAGAAGACCGACAGGTTTAAAGGGATAGATTTTCTGTTGATGACAGGGAATGCACGTAATTGTTAACTAGCTAACATCTTCGGCCACCAAAATCGCTTCAGGATTTTCTCCCAGGTGCGTCGGAGTCCTAGATGACCTGCTTGAACATCGTCGTCCAGGGCTAGATGGAAGCCGTCGTCCGTTTTTAATCAATGATGATGCGAATTTCAAATAAATCGGCCGTGCGTCGAAGTTTTCTAGTGGAAAAAGGCTTTTTTTGTTCAAGTATCTGTATGATTGGTCCCATATATGCATCGTCGAGTTGAAGGCAGCAGATATCATATTGGGACGGGCGCGCGAGATAGCGCATCCACGTTTTGATGTTTGCGCCCATCTTTATACTTGATGGTCAAGTCGAATTATTGAAGTGTTTATGGCCAATGACCACCGTGCTATCCAGCCGTTAAATATTTCACAGTGGTTAGCTAACACAAACCGTGATGATCAGTGACGATAGCGGTAGATATAGCATTGGAATTTTTGAGTAGTGAAGACTATAGCTAAACACTCCCTTTCAGTCGGGCTATAGTTACGCTTGGCATCGTTTAAGAGTCAACTGTCGTAGGCAATAACAAGCTCCTGGATATCTATTCGTTGTTTAAGAATACCCACGATTCCGTACGCTAAGGCGTCAGTGAAAAATAAATTTTAATTGGCTTGTCTTATTGTGGATGTTGAATAATGGGTTTCGAAATCAGTCGTATTCTAAGGGTTTGAAATGCTTTGTCTGCTTTCTCATTCCAGACAAAGGGACGGTCTTTTAGTCATGTCTGTTTTTGGAGAAAGCTTTCATGAAGCGGTGATAGTGACCGGCCAAACCCAGAAATCGTTGGACGTTTCGTTGATTGTGTGGAGTAGGAAATTTCGCTACTAAGATTTTTTGTATCCAGTGATATGCCCGTTCCACTGATCATGTGACCGAGGTAGGGAATGAGCATTTACTTGGGTTGATCTTCAAGTTGCCTTGAGCGAGACAGTTTACGGCTTTATCTAGGTGGGGAAGACGGCTCTCGAATGTTTTGGAGAAGATGATAATGTCATTCAAATATGCCATTGCTACTTCCCACATGAGATTACTTAGATGCACATCAACTTCAGGCAAGTGCTCGGGGAATTGCATAACCTCACACCCAAGACGTTAAATTCGTTTTGACCATCTAGTATTACGAACGCTGTTTTTTCTTTGTCCTCTTTCTCGACCTCAACTTGGAAGTAGCCAGATGCTAGATCGAGGATAGTGAAAAATGTGCAGCCGGACAACTTGTCCAAGATATTATCTATGCGAGGAATAGATGGAACATCCTTTTTGGTGACGGAATTGAGATTTCACCAATTGACGCAAAATCGGCCAGACCCGTATGGGTTTCTGACTCAAGCTACCGGCGCTGCCCACGGACTGCATGATTCTCGGAAAATGCCATCGCCTAAGAGTTTCTCGACTTCTGTCTTGAGTACCTATCTTGTAATGCCCAAATATTAATTTTTGGAATATATTGCTCTTTCGTTAAGTTTTCTTAGTAACAATTATCCCTCTCACGCTTCTCCCCCCTTAAGTTTCGTTTAAAATATTTTTCCTGAGTTTAAATTCTGGCAGTTCGCTCTGACGATTGTATACTCTCAGTTGGAGTTCTGCGAAGGTGCCCCCAGGCGCTGTAGCAGAATCATCCCTAAATTGGTTTAGAAGACTAGTGCGCATAGTCTCTATTCCCCGACCCCGTTTTTGTCGTTGGTCCGATAGTCCTTCCCCTGTTTTTCTTTTGAGGCATTGTCATAAGCCACCCGTTCCCAAATGTTAGTCCCATAAAGTTCCTTAGTTTCATGGTTATTTATGGTCTCTGACCTTGGATCTTGCGCGTGGTATGCGGGACTTAACGACTTCCAGCGAAAGTGGCCCGACCTCTGACCCTGGGGGTATTGAAGACTAAGTGCCCCCTTGATCATTAGACTTGGTACATCCCACCTCGGCCTATTGGGCAATTTAAATATGGATGACAAGAGGTTATTGGGTCCAAATGACACTATATACGATCCGGATGAAATAGGTCACGGCCCCCTTTTGATTAAAACCAGAAGTCAGTGATTTAGAGAACCAGAACGAAAACTAGAAATAGAAGCGGAAGAAGTTGGAGTTTCTCTCTCTCCTAGCTCTCGGTCCAATAGAGACCGACCAACCGCTCCAAAATAAGGTTAAAAAAAGACATCGAAGTGTTCACCGGTGCTTCTTGGTAGCGGTTCCTCGACGCCAACTCTAACTATGTGCGGTCCGCGATAACAGGAGCCGACGATCCTCCCTCTCGACGGACTACCTCGTTGGACGCTGCCTTTTATTTCACTTGAGTATAATTTTAACTCATAATGGCAATTCGTCGCTACTTCCGCGTTAACCACAAACTATGGTTAGCGGTGTGCCATCGGGTTATAAGCCGATAATATGGCACCCAAAAACTTTCAATGGCCTTCGGGCGTAGAACATTGTTAGTGTTGTTTCAGTAATTAAGCTATTTTAGTATTTTGGTCAAGTTACCATTTTTATATGCCTCTGGCATTAACCCTATGGGTTAATTTGTTATGTATTTGAGTGTATAACCTTTTCACGGCCTTTGCGCCATTTCTTGTTTTGTTAATTAATTTCTGGAGTCCACTATTAAATTTTACCTATGGCAATTCTCAATGAATAGTTTTATTTCCTTCGTAGCTAAGCCGAAACACATCCCTAAGATTTTTTAGCCAAGTAAAAGTTACTATCTCGCTAACCCCAATAGTGTCAGTTATGCGAGTACCCGGAGCAACAATAAATTGTTAATGGGATAAATATCCTGTTACAATCTTTCCCCTAGGGATTTCCGGTATGGGTGGGAACGGACCGGAGGAGAGTCATCCGTTATGCGGTGCTTGATCAAGGATGTATGGCTGATATCGCTTTCGTGTCGTGGAAGCACGGAAGCCTACTTCCCTAAGAACTATTTAAATTGATCACCGATATCCAACTGGTCTGGAAGGGTGGTTGGTTGGTGTGGAGGTTGGGAATCTAGGAGGCTTAAGTCAATGATATCATGAGTGGTCCCGATATGAAAGCTACGTGGAATAGTGATAGCGTGTTTATGTGTGTTGGCAATTCGTATGAGGAGTCCAAACCGTTGAAACGTGGCTGAGGACGGTTTGATTAGGAGATAGGCTGTATCCTTAGGAACGCTAACTTCGAGGGCGGCTTCTGATAGCGCGGGTATGATGGAGATCGATACGCACCGGACATTAGAATATTCGGGGAAGAGGCTATCCGGAAGTGGAATTGTTTCATTACACACCTAGGAGAGGTCATAAATAAATAAATAAATATATCTTACTTACAAAAACTAATTAATTGATGTTTTAATGATTAATTATAATAAGGAAAAGGCCTTCTCTAAAAAATATCATGGAAACATTTTTTCTATATTTTCAACAACTGATTATGGACAGAAAAGACTACACAATTTTTACTTACCATATGGATAAAACTACTATAAATTATTATTGTGAGCTTTAATGCACAAAATTACTACCACGCCTTACCTGCATATGCATTTTGATGTTATTTATATTTTTGCTTTTTGACCCTTAAACCCATTTGCATATTGCTCGGTCCTAATAGCACTACCTTTGGAAGTATAATAACATTTAGTGCTTTTGATTTTCAGATACTAATAGCTTTACGGTTTTTTGCCGTCGGGTCATATCAGTTATGTGTGGGGCAGGACTTATTTCTTCATATAAGTCAACCAACAGTGAGTAGGGTAATATCAGAAGTTACCGCAGTTATGATACCGCTGTTGGGTGCCAAATGGATAAAATTTCCATCTACTGAAGTTAGTCGAGCTGCCACAAAAATGAGGTTAGGTTTTAATTTCAATTTTTTTTACATCTATTGTGTACTTAAATAATTCAGTTTTCAGATTCATGGAAAAAACAAATTTTCCCGGGGTCCTTGCTTGCATCGATTGTACGCATGTGGCCATTACGACACCACCGAAAGTAAATGGTGAAAACCGTGAATATTTGTACGTCAACCGTAAAAATTACCATTCCATTAATGTTATTTTCAATGGGAAAATTTATATTTTGGTTGTCAAAAACATTTTTCGGTGCCATGGCAAAATGGTTGCCCATAAAATAAATTCCCTTTAGGACTTTTCAAGTTACATGAAGGTGTACCAATTCCCCGAGTTTGAACGAAATCGGAGGGTTACACTTCGGGGTGTCTCCTTGTTAGTGTTTAATGGTTTTTATAATCATTTAACAGTTTAACCGTAATAATAATTTGAAGTGTATTTAGTTTACCTAAAACGTATTTATGAGTAGGGGTTTTGGCCAATTAGCGTTCAATCTTATATTTTAGTGTTTTGTAAATTTAAATTCCTTTTAAAATATTAAATGTTTTTGATTATTTGAAATCCTTTGCATTCTAGTATTTCCCTAAATTATAATTTTTAGTATTAATTAGTTAACTTAATATCAACGTTACTGATTACGCTGGTTGCGGTAGGTAATTAGTACCTCGACTAGGAAAACGCTACAGCGTTTACTGCTCGCGACCCTGCTCCCTGATCAGAGAAAGTCCAGCTTATTTAGCTTCTAGTTCCTTCTTAGAAATTCTAAAGAGCTTAGGTTAACAAATTACGTAACGCCCAAAATTAACTTTGATGTGTAAAGTCCCCCTCGTAACAATTGGAAAGATTCCCCGCATAAATTAAACTATCGGAATTCCATAAGTAACATAATAAACATAAGTATGACACTTCCTATTCACCCAATGCAAAATTTTTAATAAAAGTCTGTTTCGCTAATGACAACGTAAGCCATTACTTACCGTCGGACTGACAACTCTCCGCGAACTGCTCCTAGTATTTGGCAGCTTTTTCGATGGACCTTTTGAAAATTGAAATGCTTTCAAAAGTATAAATTGTGACCAATAAATTGGGCGCGTTGAAACGTGACCACTTGTTTAGTATTTAAAAGTAGATAAGGGGCCCAATACCCGGCCCGGTCAACTCAGGTTTTGCCACATATATTTTATATATGTAAATAAAGTGTTAATTATTAAAGTGATTATGTTTAGCTAAGTAATATTTAAGATTTGTAGCTCTGGCTCGATAGCATTGTATTCCTTATTGACGTCACTGGCTCGAATGGTTAGTTTTGCCCCGGAGGAAACCGTCCCGTAGAAGCCGGAAATTGATGCGCGTATTACAAAGTGCAATATTTTGGAACCTCTTGACCGCGATTGTGAAACGCCCGGAAACGAGACCGCTCCCCCTTGGCATGTAAGCCGGGGTCACGAGCGAAAGAGTAGTTAGTAAGAATCGGACTCGAAAGCCATCGGTCACGATCGAAAAGTGAAAACATTGTCGCAGCCGAAAACAGCTTCAAAAAGAGTTGCAGAGTAGCCGTCATGATGAGTTCGAAGCTTTGAACGTCCGATGACCGTAGTGCCCAGCCGAAATACCGGAGCGCCTTCGTCAAGCTCATCGCAGGAGCCGAATCTCGTATCGCCAGCCACAACGCATTGAGGACCGCCACAGTGCACGTCCGCCCGTCAAGCTCCACCGCCCTGGAGCCACCGCTCTTCGTGAGTAACTTATGCTAACGCATTAACTTAACGCCGACGCTAAAGCCAATAGAGTTCAAAAATAGAGCATTCGTTGCTAAAATAGTGAACTAAGTGCTATAGAGCGTCGCGCAGTGTTTAATTGGTACCATTCGCGATAATCCCCTTTTAATCCATAAACGAGCCAGAGCGTAGTTAGAATTGTTTAATTATAATTAGTAATAGTATTAATTTTAGTGTGTAATCAATAGTTCATAATAACCGTATTCCTTTAATAAAAGTGTTAATTGATTTATCTGAATCCGTTGTAATCTTTAATAATATTTAAGACCTACAATTAACCGTCATAAATAGCTAATCAGAGTGTGTAATTCGTTAGGCCATTTTTAATATTTCTTTAATTATTTTGCTGACGGTATTGACGGAGTTGGCTGGGGTGGAATTATTGGACCCCAACCATAAAATCGTCACAAAACAACGCTTACTTTTGGAAAATAATGATTAATTATTGAGTTGGAAGATAAAAGTAATTATTATAAACACTGGCTCCATTTCAGAAGTTAGTTTTTTTCAAACCTAACCGCGTGTACGCTGGTATTTCTCAAACTGACCAACTATTTGGCCAATGGAAAGAGTAGGAAGGGATGAGTTTCCTGCTCGGAAACTTCCTATTTCGCAATCACTCCACGACAGACTATCATTCACCGAATTCGTTCTGTGTCATAATTATGTTTATTATGTTACTTATGGTATTTCTTATGTAAAATTGAGACCACACATTTTTTTTAATATACAAGATTTATTCAACATAACGGTTTGAAAGACTATGATATGTAAAAAGATATTTGGATTATATAATATTTTGAAATTTTCCAGAAACGTGAAAAGTGTTTGAAGGGATCATGAAATCAATGATATTTGCTAAACATTTGTTTTTTTAACACGACTGTGAATCGCCAAATATGTATAGGTGAAAAACCAACTCTTACGTAAATCGTGAGACCGTATTATTTCTGTATCGTGTCACAACCTGTTTTCTGACAGTAATAATAATAGTTGTCATGAGCTAGAAGAAAAGTCAAATGATTCGTTGAGGTGGGTGTCGTGACTGCCTGACTTTCTGTAGACCTATTTCTTCGTCATTTTGAAGTACAAAACATTGTTCTAAAAAGTCGTCTAGCGTTCGAAATAGATGACCCGTAACGTCCTCGAGGTGGTGATCCTCGTCAGGATAGAGCTACAAAAATGAAAATTGTGAAGGAAATCCATTCATTTTTAAAATTTTAACGTACAGTAATGTAATACCTGAGTTTTATAGGTTACGTTGTTTTCCGTTAGTGATCTCATTAACATCATGGAATGCTGTATGTGAACATCTCCTGTATTTAAATTTTTCCCTATTATTGGAGTTTTAATTAAAAGCAAGAACAATTCGAAGCAAATAACAAAGAAGGTGCCGCCCTTGGCTACGCCTCTGCTTAATATTTAACATATAATTACCAATAATTGTTAATGATATTAAAAAAATTATTGAAATTATTTAATATAATATACTACTATTTAATATTTTAAAAATACCTTTATAGTTCCCTTTCAGTTAAGGCCTGAATAATAAGTCACTACACCCCAATGCTATACTTTTTTGCGCTCAGTTGCTTCGATCCGTTTTTGGTAAAAGTATTTGGGGATGTAGAAAAGCTTACGGTCTGCTGTTCCATGCACAACCAACAACCGTTTGCCGTTGAAGTTGGCTGCTCTTTTGGTTACATCCGCTTTGTTGAAATTGACGTAATACTCCGCTGAGGTCGGGGTTCCCATAAAGCGTTCGGTGTACGCTGCATCTGATAAATAATACGAAGATTAGCATCAGTGTTCATTTTCACTGTTCTTAATGAAATACCGATTAATTAAATAAAATACACCATTTTGAGTATTTCAAACAAAATAACCGAATTTGGAGTATTTTAAACAAAATAACCTAATTTGGAGTATTTAAAACCAAATAACTGAATTTGGAGTATTTAAAACCCAATAACTGAATTTTGAGTATTTAAAACCCAATAACTGAATTTTGAGTATTTAAAACAAAATAACTGAATTTTGAGTATTTAATTCAAAATAACTGAATTTGGAGTATTTAAAACCAAATAACTGAATTTGGAGTATTTAAAACCAAATAACTGAATTTTGAGTATTTAAAACCAAATAACTGAATTTTGAGTATTTAAAACAATATATCTGAATTTTGAGCATTTAAAACAATATATCTGAATTTTGAGTATTTAAAAGAAAATAACTGAATTTTGAGTATTTAAAGTTCGCAATTCTTTACAAAGACTATTTTAATAGTTAATATATTCCTATTTTTGAAGTGGAGAAGTAGAAGAATTTATTTTCGTTATAATTCGTGTAATTCACTTAATGTTCTTAAAATTTAAATTTTGATCTAATGAATAATGTAAATTGGCCGCCCAGAAACTCTTTTAAAAACGCGAGTTAAATTGAGCATCGAGCTCAACCCGCACTCGTTATGATACTGAATATACCACACTTAATGTATTTCGTGCAGAAGCCATGGTTAGAAACTTCCTTAAAGTTCGCAGTACTCAGATATTACACTACTTGCAACCGATTGCCAATAGCATGCATGTACCTTTATTACATTGTATTTATGTCGGTTATATAAGATTTAATTTACTTCTCAATAATCAAAATAACATTTTCACATTTGAGATGACGATCCAATAAAAAAATAAGTTGTTCTTTCAAAATCAAGATACGGTTGAATTCAAGGTGGTAGAAGTGCTGGAGAACCACACAATTGGACTGAATGAATGGGCAATAATTATAGCTTGAATGTATTCTAAGCAAGATTTTCAATATTTTATCAAAAATACACAAAAAAATGTACTTTAAATAAAATACGAAATATAATAAGTGTTGAAAATACAAAATCTAAATTGTGTTTAGGTTCCCAATATATTTAATTTGCGACCAAAATCTGGAGATTGCAAAGTATTATATATTTTATCTTGAATGACCAAGGCTCAAAGCCGAATCCACCGGTTGAATATTCTTGGAATATTTTTTCCAATGTATTCCATTTACTATAACATTTTTACGATTACATTTCTACATATCATTCAATAATTTTAAAAGGGTTAAACTAAAGTTTTCAATAGTTGAATCAAAATAATGATTTTTTTAAAAATCGAAAACTTTATTTTAACACTTATATGAAATTATACAAAATTTTAACTTAATATAATAACTTTGAAAAAATGTTTTTCGAAGGATCTTGAATTGAAATGTTGGCATTCAATAAAAACAATGTACTAGATTTATGTAGTTTTAGGGCGTGGACATACGGAATCTTATAAGAGCATTCTTAATAAAGTAAGTACTTCCAGGTTTTAGTGTAGGGAGCTGTTGGCTCGATCGTGTGGCATGTAGGGCTTGCCACCACCCTCCTACGCATTGTAACCCGGCCACCTGAGTTAAATGGCTTTAAAAGTCGCTCGATGACTTAGGCCTAGGGCGGTGCCTTGGGTATTAGCCTAGCTGATTATTATAATATTACCATGACTAGGTTCGAAAATAGCTTTGCACATTAAGAAAGTTGACGGCCGGACACTTGCACAGGTGGTATAGGATATTATTTTGACTCTAATTTTCGATGATTTCTGAAATCCTAAAGATTGTCTCGCATTCAGGGTGACCAGGGAAAAGCTTTGAAAATTTTATAGGAAAACTAGGAATTTTAGAGGCAAATTATAGGAAAATACAGGAAACTAAATAGGCGAATTATAGGAAAATATAGGAAACTAAATAGGCGAATTATAGGAAAATATAGGAAACTAAATAGGCGAATTATAGGAAAATATAGGAAACTAAATAGGCTAAATATAAAATAGGCGAATTATAGGAAACTAAATAGGCTAAGAAAAATATGGGAAAAATAATAAGGTCATTATTGCATATCGGTATACTTTGAATCGAATCACCTAGAATATTGATAATGTTTTGTACACTGCTTGCATTATTGGATCACTTAGCGGATTTACAAAGCTCGTATATTTAAAGATTTTGTTCGAAAATGGCAGTTTTTACAGTAGATGGTGACACGTACAAAAAAATCTTTCATTTTCAAAAGACTGTGAAATTATAGGAAAATTGGTAAGAATAAAGGAAATTATAAGAAGGCATGGAAAATATTGGAAATGTAGGAAGTCTGGTCACCCTGCGCATTTTAGGATTTTTAAGTTTATTCTTGATTTCTAAAATATTTTTTCTATATGAGTTATACTGAAATTAAACAAATGTCTGACCCCTTGAATCAATGGAAAATAAGTTATTTCTGAATAATATATCTTCATTAGATAATTTTCAAGGAACTAACTTAGAAAAAGTTGTAATTTCTTGGAAACCACAATTAAAAAAATAGTCAAAGACTACGTTTTAAAATTTTTGAAATCTTCCTACGTTTAGCTTACCGTAAAGATGCCAGTTGGTGATGGGTGCGATTAAAATTCCGCACGCGAACAGGTTCTCGTCCGTGGTCATCGACAGAGCGGAGACGTATCCACCGTAACCCCAGCCCCAAACGGCCACTCTGTCCCGGTCGACGAATGGCAAGTCTTCGCCCAGATATCTACATGGTAAGAAAACATTTATTCACATTCTACATTTAAATACAACTGTCATCTAAATATCGACTAGACTAATCGAACTTTGTTCAATTACCGCTGCCTGAAGTCTATTCTGGGGGAAGTATGAACGCTTTGTCAAATCGAGTAACCGCAAAGTTAAACCTTTTAATTAGTGAGTTTGTTAGCCATCGCGACTCTTAGCGTACACCATTGTCCATGTGTAGGTCGCGTGATAAAATCCTCTCTCTAAAGCAGCGTTCAGACTATGTGAAAATATTACGTTAGCATCGGTCGTGTCGTTTCGGTTATGTTGGTCGCGTCGGTTCGTTCATTTCACTGTTAAGACAGGAACCAACCTTGCACGGAGATTAACATAAAAAGTGATTGTTCATCCAATCAGAGCTCAGTAATAACGGCGGAAAAATTGAAATAATTTTTTATCCACCTCTGATTGGTTATAGTATTTCGATGGTTCTAAAGGTCGCCACTACCTAGAGTCAGCGCTGATGAGGCATAAGGCTATATGCCTGCTATAAACCTTTTGAGCGGAATGAAATGAAAAAATGTAATCGACACGCGCGAAAATTTAAAGTCTCTGTTGAGAAGTCTGAACGGTGTAAGAAATCTAAAGAACCGACACGACCGACGCAAACGTAATATTTTCACATAGTCTGAACGCAGCTTCACGAAACTAAATATGTTCCAATATTTTTTATGATAAAAACGTTATTATATTTATAAATTCTGTACATTACTACTTTTCTAAAGTTTTAACTTTTCAGATTTCTCTAGTTATAATTCTTATTTCTATCAAAAAATGTTCAGTACAACGCGGGGATTGCAATCTAAGTCATTCAGTTAAAAACAGTTTAAGCTACGACTACAAGTTTTTGACCAATGAGTTCTTAAAACAGCTAAAATAATAAAAAATAATAATAAGCTACGCTAATACCCAAGGCACCACCTTAGGCCCAAGTCATCTAGATACCATCATACTAGGGGAACCACGTGACTAGTGACTACAGATTTCAGAAAAATCTTAAATAGTTCAATACTCCTAAGGAAGTAAATTTGAGCTTTTTGAATTTTGAAAAATAAAGATCTTTGTAACATCTTCCCTTTTTAACAGAATCCAGAACGACCATTGAGAGCTAACCTCACTACTTCCATACGATCTTCCGCTTCGAGTAGTCCCAGGTGTTTAAATACAAGTTTGGCTAAGTTTTCTCCGGCGTATCCGCTTCCTCTTCCATCCATCGCGATGTAAATGTAATTCTTCGCCGATGCCAAATACGAACCCCAATGCACTTCAAATTGTTCAGTCACTTCTTGACCTCCGGGTCGTCCATCACTGGATCAGATAAAGACCATTCACTTGAATTTTTTAGACTAAGTTTAAGGGGAAAGAATACAGTAAAAGCGTATTTTTCGTTCAAGCTGAACGTTTCTGTTTTAACAATTACATAATTGAATTATATTTTTCTTATTAAGCTGAACTTTCCTCTAGTGCTTAAAATAATTTTGATCATTATAATATTAATAGTTAACGAGATATAAGGTCCTAACTAAAGGATAGTTTGGGCGCTTGCCCAACTTGTTTAGCTCCGGGGGTCCGAATTAAAACGTAAAAACTTAATGACTTATAAATTTAAAATTGTCAAAATTATTTTAATCACTAAACAAGAGGCTGTTCTACACATAATTATTAATCTTATAAGTTAAAATACAAAATTAAAAGAGTTCAGCTTGAAATAGCGCGAAAGTAGACAACGGCCACAGTAGTCTTCCCCCTTAAATTCTTTAAATTCATACTAACACGTGAAGAACGACTGGGTATCTTGTAATTTCGTGGTCGTTCAGTCCCGGTGGTAAGTAAAGACGAACGTGACCCACTGTAAATATTTTAAGTTGACGTCATTTCAAATATAGGGAATATGAAGTAAAAAAGTCAATATTACTCGATGCATTCAGGTCTAAAGGAATTTTGAACTGTTTGACTTGTGGCATTGCTCTCTCACTTATCGCTTTCACCAGATCCAAATTTCTGTCCAAGACGAACACTAAAAGATGACATTAAAACGTTTAGATAACCGAAAATAGTTTTCACTGCAATGATCAACTATATGAGATTGGAACCGGATGTCCCATTAAACTCAAAGTTTCTGTTACTCGAAAAAACACGGTAATATTTTGAGACCGAATCTCATGCCCCCCGCTCGATGCCCCCTAATAAATAATTACCAAAATATTGGCGTGAGTCAAAAAACATTACATTTAAGGAGTATTTATGTCAACTGTTTTTGAACAATCATTAACAGACTTGGTTAGTTTTACGACTGCTTAAGAAATAAACGGTGGTATGACCGATGGTTTATCTCGCCACTGTCAACAGTAGTGGCTAGTAAAGCAATAGCTCTAATGTAAGTGGCAAGTTACCAGCCTGTTCGCCTCGGCCCTTCCAGCTAAAGCTCGAAAATTTAATCTACAAAAAACGAATTTCACATACACGCCACGGTATTCCAAGCTTTCAATATAACATTATATTTGACCCTTAGAGTGTTAAAGAAGACTAAATTATAAAGTACCTTTCGAGGAGTTTTCGGTGGATCTAATTTCTAGCGTAACGCCAGGTGAAGGACCCTCGCAAACGGATATGTACTGCTTTGCATTTGGGCTAAATATCGCACTGTGATATCCACACTCGGGCGCGACTTGACAACTGATACAGAACGGCCTGTGATGTCCTAAACCGGAAACGGCTTCGACTGCATAGATAAAACGACTGCCGGGATAGCTGGCATCCGCTCCTTGATAATACCTTTTAACAAAATAGATTTTATTCACGAAGTTAATACTCGTTCTAACTATAATTTAAAATACCAACGGTATATGATCATTTTTTAAATTACATTATGCATATTTACAATATTTTACGATCTCCATTGTAACCCAAGATTGACGTAACTGTAATATTTCCCGAAGTCAGATTTTTCCTTTTTGTCTTTCCAGACTCCTAAATTATAAAGAATTTATTTTAACTGCTTGCCAATTTTCGGAATAAGGGCAAATTATCAGAAACGCAACCGGAATCTATCTCTAAGAAAACCTAAACAAACAATTAAGCGGGGCACCAGAAAATTGCTCCTTTTGGACATTGTCTTTCGCTGGAGAACTGAGATAATTTTTTCCGGTTTCGTGCCTAGTACCGATTTTTACTTAATAGTCTTACACTTGTTGTGTACATAGCTACTTGCGGAAATTTATCGCCATACTGATTGGGAACTCTGAGAATCAGGAAAAACCTTCCACCATCCAGATTGGTGAATATTGGCGTCTCGAAAGACTCCACCCAACCGGCAGATTGTATTCTCTCCTCAATGAGCTAAAATTGCCGAAAGGTAAAGAATGTCACGTCCTGATTAACTTTGATAATGTTAATGAACCAACCTTTTTGCATGACCATTCGCGCTCTGTAGGGTTTTCTTGACAAATAGTTAAATAAGAATGATTTTGAAACCGTGACATCATTGTTATTGCAATTTTAAAATTATTTATCCAAAGAACGCCAGTTAAATATTGGTCCCTAATAAAAGGTTTAAATGCTTCAAAAAGTTATAGACGTAGAATTGACGAAGATTGTCGGAACAAAATTAGGGTAATCAATAACATATGTTACATAATCACTCATAAGTATGTCTTAGTATAATCTAGGAGCAACAAACACAGCACTGCCCACACAAGGAGAACGCAACCCGTCAAAAGTCGTGGATTTTCTTGCGTACAATTTTCATTTGTTAGACGCTTTAGCGCCTGCTACCCTCGGAAGGGAAAATTCGGAAATTTTCTATCCCCCGCCGGTAAAACGTTCAACGTAAAGGCTCGTCCAAAGAAATTTGTACTCAACTCTGCGTTATCGTGTTTAAAGGCTAGCTGCGGTATCCTTGTGTTTGTTGCTCCTAGGTATAATAATTAAAAATTTCAATGAGAAAGATATAGTTAGTGGACGGTAAATTGTTTAATATTTCTTGGGCTTTTGAATTGATTACCATGGAAACCAAATCTCGTGATCGCGAAGCACGAGACAAACTATAGATTGTCAAAGCCAGAAAAAAGGATCTCTGGGCATTTTCAAAATTCGCTTTACCAACTTCGATTTCCGATCTTTAAAGTTGATAACTGATTTTTCGTCACGGAACTGGAAGTGACGTAAATTGCGTCATATCTCGAAAACGAGAGTTCATTAAAAAAAATATCATAATTGCGTAATTATAAGTGATTATATAACATATGTTAATATAATTGAAAAATACACATTTTTAAAGGTCCTATTTATTAAAAATCTATTTCTTTTTGCAATAATTGTGTTTGGGAAGTACTTTAATGAAAATACAATTGTTTACAATATTCGCGGGAGTTGTAAAATATTGTTGCGACTTTAATGTTTGATTTCCAAATAGCCATCAGAATTCGTATCTTACCTGAATGCTGCATCGTTGTGTGGAATAATTTCCATCAATTTAACACGTAAGGCATCTTTGTTAAAATCAACAACGAAAATCTGAAATTGCGTAATTGCCATGCCAGGCTAAAAACAAATTGATGGTTCAAAAGACCAATTTCACTAAAAAATTATAAGAAATGTGGATTATTTACCTTTGGATATTTTAGAGTTCTAATTTGTGGAAGAATATCTGAAAGACTTATTGCAAAATCACTCATATATGATATGCTCGCTTCATCGGCTCCATACCACAGAAACGCTGACGAATTGACCTATTCCATTGAAACGATACGGATAAAGTTTAACCATTTCTAATATACACCATAACGTACTAACTTCGGTTGTGTTGAAACTCGCGAAGCACAACCTTTTTCCGTCTGGTGACCACCAAATCGGAATTCCTTTGTGTTTAGAACCAGTTCCGCCTCCTCGAAAGATTTTTTCTAATACAAATTTAATACAGTCAAACTCTCATTTCAAATGGTGAGCTTCCACGAGATAATTCGTGGTACCTCTATAAAGCCAATCTGGAAGACCATTGAAAATATCTTTGGAACCAGTGTTTGTTATTTTAACAATGTCGGCCTCCGGTTCAAAAGATCGTTTATAGAGGTTATTTCCTAGTACAAACACCTGAAATCATATTAAGTTTTAAATATTTGTATATTATACGCTTAATGTTGAAATTTCACCAATATTTTTCAACAACTAAATTAAACGTACAATTTGATTAATTATATTCTTACAATCATTTTTTGGCGAGGTCCCCATTCCGCGTGTTGAAGTCGACGCGAGCCGAGCGGATGAAATGGCGACACTAATCTGCGGCAAAAAGAAAACCAAAAGTAAGTATACTTAACTCAGGCTACTTACGCATTTCTCTTTCCGTTTTGGTGAGTGAGTGTAAAACGAACATACCCACTTTCGACATCGTAAATGTGATATTCGGCATCGGGTGATCTCCACATGTTCTGAAACGAAAATGTTGATCTCAAACCTGACGTCAAATATAATAATGCATTGTAAGGCGTGTGTGAATACCTTTCTCTTCTTACACGTTAATAATATAAACATTCGGTCGGGAGACAATGAATAATCCTCAACGGAAAATTGCGTCTATGTAAAATAGACAAAAAGGTAAATTTCACATAAATAGTACACCTGAGGGGTGGTCACTTAAGTAATACGGTGTACAAATAGTACTGAAATCACTTGGAATAACAGAAAAAGATAAATTAGTACAAATTACTAAAAGTTCGAAGTATATTGAAATTAATGAAAACAGAAATCAGTGGAAATCACTGATAATCATAGAAAAATGTTTAGAAATGCAAACTTTTTACAAGTGACTACCCCTTTAGTGAAAGGGACACAAAACTAGAACTTGAACCCACAAAGGTTACGTTTGACATAATTTCCACTTGGCTGTTGTTATTTACATCGTGCAAGACCAAGTGTCCATCACCATTTTTGTATATAATTAGATTATCTGTAAAATGATTGTTAGTTTAGATACCAATTCCAGTACGACATGAACCATTTAAAATGTACCATTTATCCATGTGCCATTGAACAGCCTGGGTTTGAGCCTTCCGCTTAAGACGTCATCGAGTGATATCCTTGGCTTGGTGACATCGTTGATTTCCCCTGTTGAAATGATTAATGATATATATTTCTGTTCAAGTGTAGGCCATTATTTTAAATCGTATCAGCAATGCACGTACGCTCGGTTAGAGAAAGAACTAACCGGGTGTGAGCAAAACAATCGCTGTAACAATTAGTGAGCAGACAGCAATGATTACGAGAAAGGCAATTCCAACCCCTCTCCAATTTCTTGATTCTCCAATGGCCGGCGACACAAGATCCTGTAAATGAAAATCTGGGTTAATGGTCTTTCAGCGCTTTCTTTACAAGCGATTGTAAAACGCAGTCTACGCGAAGATATTAACTATCAGAATAAAGAGTAGAATATAATTTAAAAAATCGCGAGTTAAGTTCCTGCAAGCCCGTTATGCTTCGAGCAATGTTTTTCACGTTTCAGTGGTGTCGTCCTGAAATATTCACTTCTTAAATTCGGCGTATTTTCCAGTCATGGAGAATCACGCAAACCTTAATAGCATCACGAATTCCCTTAGTCCCTTACCAATTAAAAAATGCTTCTATTTTGGCTTATCTAAAGCGAACATTTTGAGGAATTATCATTCCGTAGGCGAATTTTAAACGTACAATAATAATAATAACACAAGAGACGTAGTGTAGTAACGTCTAGAGTAATTCACGAAATTATAAAATGCAGTAATTACGTTCTTACCGCGGCCGCCACATTAGGGTGGCTACTTAAAAAATTTCCACTGGGTAATGGAGGTGCTGGAACAACTTGAGACGCGACGCTAAGACTCCTCTGTTTGAGAGACATTCCTACGGTTTTGATCTATTTTCTTATTTACTTGATCGAAATCATTTCGACAACGGAGCGGCTAAGCCTAACTCTTCTCTTTCGAGGAGAACTACTTCTCGGGGCCAAATTCATCCTGCTCTTCCGAAGTCGATAGCGGCGCTTCGTGTTCCTTGCCTCTCGCAGATGCAATGCTTTCCTGGAAGCCTCGTTTCGCTTCGTTCAGTAGCGCTATCGATTGACGATTCGCGCGGAAAGTGATGGCGAATACGCCCCCGGAACCAAATTATTTCTTCAGCCCGCATTTTTATTTCTCTCCCGTCTTTCCCGATTCTATAGTCAAAATGAAATATCGCGGGAAGCGAGAACACGCTGCATTGTCAGAAACATCTTTGGATGCTATAAATTAAATATCGGATGCAAAATTATCTTCTCGAACATTTTTTTTGGCTTAAGCTTACATAATGCGTTATTTTAAAGGGAATTACGTCTAATGACCGAGTTCTTTCGTAAAAATGTGTTGTTACAATTGACCATTAGAAAATCCACTTTGCACGTGAATTATTTGTATTGTCTAGAATGCTGACCAATACACCTGCCGGACCGAGGGGCTGATCACTCCGCGTAATCGGTGTACAGAGTCGTACCTTTGACTGTACTAATGGGATTACGCGTAATCTTTGAAGTCCCTGCCTTTGCCAGTGGTAATCTAAGCGTAATCCGGTGTACAGACTTTCTAAGAGTGGTTAGCCCCTCGTGCCGGACCCAAACATGAAAAGTTAGTGCCGAGTTAAAAAAAAAGATATTTGATACAGCTGTATGTAGTTAAAAATATTATATTTAATAAGTAATGTTAGGAACTTTGTAGGTGTTTCATATTCTAAAATTAATAAATTTACGTTAATGATAGTTAAACAAAATGACAAAAATTGTGATCTAGCACTCGTTACTTCGTTGTGCGTCTTACACAATGTATCACACACTAATTATTTAAAATAAGAAAGAGAAAGGTACGCATTTGGTAGCAAAACGCAAACTACCACTTACCTTGTTATAGAAACGAAATTGCAAAATTTTCCCTTTTAAAAGAATTTGTATTTTGTGCCTCATTAAAAATATGTTCCAGAAAATTAAACACGGCGTAAGGTTCAAATGTGTTTTCGGATCTTTAAAATGAAATATTATCTCCATAGACTAAATATTTTACGATAAGCAATAATAATCGTTCATCGACTTCGAAATGTTGTTGCTAATACATTATCGTCGCTGGAAAGTGGAAATCGTTAAGCTGACTTTTTGAGACTTTGAGAGTTGTCATGCGCGAAATATAATTGGAAAGTACAGAGATTTCATTTCAAAATAAACGCATACATTCTTTTTCAAACTATTGAGCGTTTGTATTAGCTGAAAATTATTGTCTTTCGAAGCTTTAGAGACTGCAAAGCACCAATTTGGCATTAATCGAAAACGCGTCTCAAAAAACATCAAAATCTGAGAAGAAAGTGTTTAAGACATAACACACAAACTTTGTCAGAGAGGAGTAAATTCCACTACTACACTTTTTATCCTTTTTTCCAGATTCAATCGAGAACTTTTAAGATTTATCCATAGATCAATTGATTCACCGTGCTGTACAATTTTGTGTTAATAGTTTAAAAAAAGAACCTTCATTTTCTTCGTAGGGTAGATCTTTTTAAAAATATGATTCAATAGATTGAAAGCACGCGATCATGAGACCGGAATTGTTCATTTCAAAATGTGTCATGAAAATCTTCAAAGGCCTATATTAACCGGTTTCGCCATCTTACAGAGAAGACATCTTGGTCAACTTTAAATTACCCAAAAGCGCAATGTAAACGGAATCAATTTTTCCACAGTTAAAATAGGTTTGCGATAAACTCTCAAGAAGGTTTTGGAACTATCAGGTATGATTACGATTTGCAAATATCAACGCAATTGGATTTAATTTTGAAATGCTAATTCTAGGTAGGATGTACTTTTAAATAGCGGTTTCGTAGTTGTGGCTGGGGGAGTCATAAGAATGAATTGTTTAAAGACATAGACAAAACAAGTAATTGCGACAGTGCAATAACGTCTAGGACAAATCGAAAGAAAATCGAAATTTAACATGAACAAAATTTTGTTATTTCAAATACCATTTTAAAACTAAACTAACAAGGCTAAAAAAGAGTGAATTACCTAAAGCGCGGAGCAGTTAACGCGATAATTTTGTTTCCAAATATTAAACTACAGCCGGAATTAATGATAATGGCCGAGCAAAAACATGTATTCTTAATTCCTTTAAAAGTAGCAGCTTGTATGTCTATTAACGACGGTCTATTTTGGGCTCAGATTTCCCGGCTGAATTCGGGGCCCGCTAATGATCTTGATGAGGTGGAGCCGTTCATTATCTCGGGATAACAAATGGACCACACCTCATTGGCGTCTCACCAGCTTTCGATCTACCTGTATCGTGGCGCGCGGTGATCCGCTAATTTGCTTTACGCATCTCGCGTCTTTGGCGGCGCCGCTTGTTCCCCCTTTTGCTTGAAAGGAGGAATTAATCACGATTTTTTGTACCTCGCGTTGTTTTCAACAAGCGTTAGTGACTAACACGTTCGTAATAAGGATGTTGCGCACTTTGCCTAATTGAAATAAGCCGTATCGGGGCCGATCCCACTGAAATATAGTCGGGTTCTGCGGATTACCAAATTGTGAGCATCGTATTAGTGGGGTGGCGGAGTGGTTAGTGCTTTCGTCTCGCAGCAAGAGGAGCCGGGTTCGATCCCAACTTGTGGCACTGGGTGAAAACTCGGAACTACTCCTTCTGCGTTGAGTTTGCAAGATCTCTACCCACTGGTTAAAGGGGTTTCCACCGAGTTCTTCAGTTTCCTCTTTCCATAAAAACTTGTCTAGGTTAACGTTAATTGGGAGTGTAGGGAGCTGTTGGCTAGCGTAGCATGAAGAGCTTGCCACAACCCTCCTACGCATTGCAACCCGGCCACCTGTTTAAAGGCATTATAAGTCGCTAGATGATTTGGGTATTAGCCTAGCTGATTATTATTGTATTACGGGAACGAAATGTTTAATCATGTGTCTAATTCGGGTCTAGAAGTAAGGTGAATTTAATTCACTCTAGTTGCATCAACACGTTACAATTAACACGAAAAGACAACATTTTATTTGGCTAGCTTTTTACTTTTCTTCATATGTAAATCCTTGGGTATATCAGAACTTTATACTTCTTTCGCGATAAGTATTTATTTCCCGCCAAATCGCGTCCCTTATTGCGCTTAAAGATGTCAAATGTAAAACTGCGTAGAGTATTTATATCTATTGATAAATCGTAATTAGATAGTATTAGAAAATCAAAACATGACATTTTTCACCTCGCAAACGATTTTTTTTAAATCAGTGAGAGCCTAGCTGCGTAGGAACACGTTTCAATCGAATAACATTAGCAGGGTTATTGATTATGAAATAAACGGCCAATTTAAGCTTTCATAAACGGGCTGTATAAACAAGACTCATAGAGAACTCTAAATCCCCTCTCGCCGTTATTGGATCTTTCGCTATAACGAGGAGAATTCGTTCGCGCTTTTATTCCAAACAAATAACGAGGGTCGATATCAGGTTTTCAATTTTCTGAAGGGAGCATTTCGTTCTATGTCATGTATTATTCAGTCACGGTCGGCAACTCTCAGAGTCTTTAATCGGAAAACGACACGAAAAGTCATTTGTTATCCGAAAGCGTTTCTTTATAGTCACGATATGAATATAATCTCCTTTCTTTCGGCCGGGCTAAATTGAAAAACTGCGTGAAGTACCGTTGTCCAGACTCTTTAGAAATTTAATAATTGAAAAACGTCTTAAGTGTTAGCTACTCCGCGCTAGGAAAAGTGTCAATTTGTACGAGTGTATTAGACGTAACTTTATCGTGCATGTACAATCTATAAAAATACAAGATATACGTACACGTTTTCAAGAGGTGGCTTAAATTGACTGTTATCCGTTGAAATTCGTTTACAGTATGTTTCGTAAATGAAAATGGGAATTTCGGATTTCCCGTCCACTTTCTAAACAGAGGGAGTACGGCGGATAAATATCAAAGAACGGTTTCGTAAATGAAAATGGGAATTTCAGATTTCCCGTCCACTTTCTAAACAGAGGGAGTATGGCAGATAAATATCAAGGAACAGTTTCGTAAATGAAAATGGGAATTTCAGATGTCCCGTCCACTTTCTAAACAGAGGGAGTACGGCAGATACATATCAAGGAACAATTTCGTAAATGAAAATGGGAATTTCAGATTTCCCGTCCACTTTCTAAATAGAGGGAGTATGGCGGATAAAAATCAAGGAACAGTTTCGTAAATGAAAATGGGAATTTCGGATTTCCCGTCCACTTTCTAAACAGAGGGAGTACGGCGGATAAATATCAAGGAACAGTTTCGTAAATGAAAATGGGAATTTCAGATTTCCCGTCCACTTTCTAAACAGAGGGAGTACGGCGGATAAATATCAAGGAACAGTTTCGTAAATGAAAATGGGAATTTCAGATTTCCCGTCCACTTTCTAAACAGAGGGAGTACGGCGGATAAATATCAAGGAACAGTTTCGTAAATGAAAATGGGAATTTCGGATTTCCCGTCCACTTTCTAAACAGAGGGAGTACGGCGGATAAATATCAAGGAACAGTTTCGTAAATGAAAATGGGAATTTCGGATTTCCCGTCCACTTTCTAAACAGAGGGAGTACGGCGGATAAATATCAAGGAACAGTTTCGTAAATGAAAATGGGAATTTCAGATTTCCCGTCCACTTTCTAAACAGAGGGAGTACGGCGGATAAATATCAAGGAACAGTTTCGTAAATGAAAATGGGAATTTCGGATTTCCCGTCCACTTTCTAAACAGAGGGAGTACGGCAGATAAATATCAAGGAACAGTTTCGTAAATGAAAATGGGAATTTCGGATTTCCCGTCCACTTTCTAAACAGAGGGAGTACGGCAGATAAATATCAAGGAACAGTTTCGTAAATGAAAATGGGAATTTCAGATTTCCCGTCCACTTTCTAAACAGAGGGAGTACGGCGGATAAATATCAAGGAACAGTTTCGTAAATGAAAATGGGAATTTCGGATTTCCCGTCCACTTTCTAAACAGAGGGAGTACGGCGGATAAATATCAAGGAACAGTTTCGTAAATGAAAATGGGAATTTCGGATTTCCCGTCCACTTTCTAAACAGAGGGAGTACGGCAGATAAATATCAAGGAACAGTTTCGTAAATGAAAATGGGAATTTCGGATTTCCCGTCCACTTTCTAAACAGAGGGAGTACGGCAGATAAATATCAAGGAACAGTTTCGTAAATGAAAATGGGAATTTCAGATTTCCCGTCCACTTTCTAAACAGAGGGAGTACGGCGGATAAATATCAAGGAACAGTTTCGTAAATGAAAATGGGAATTTCGGATTTCCCGTCCACTTTCTAAACAGAGGGAGTACGGCAGATAAATATCAAGGAACATTTTCGTAAATGAAAATGGGAATTTCGGATTTCCCGTCCACTTTCTAAAAAGAGGGAGTACGGCGGATAAATATCAAGGAACAGTTTCGTAAATGAAAATGGGAATTTCAGATTTCCCGTCCACTTTCTAAACAGAGGGAGTACGGCGGATAAATATCAAGGAACAGTTTCGTAAATGAAAATGGGAATTTCGGATTTCCCGTCCACTTTCTAAACAGAGGGAGTACGGCAGATAAATATCAAGGAACAGTTTCGTAAATGAAAATGGGAATTTCAGATTTCCCGTCCACTTTCTAAACAGAGGGAGTACGGTGGATAAATATCAAAGAACAGTTTCGTAAATGAAAATTTGAATTTTGGATTTCCCGTCCACTTTCTAAACAGAGGGAGTACGACGGATAAATATCAAGGAACAGTTTCGAAAATGAAAATGAGAATTTCAGATTACCCGTCCACTTTCTAAACAGAGGGAGTACGGCGGATAAATATCAAGGAACAGTTTCGTAAATGAAAATGGGAATTTCGGATTTCCCGTCCACTTTCTAAACAGAGGGAGTACGGCGGATAAATATCAAGGAACAGTTTCGTAAATGAAAATGGGAATTTCAGATTTCCCGTCCACTTTCTAAACAGAGGGAGTACGGCGGATAAATATCAAGGAACAGTTTCGTAAATGAAAATGGGAATTTCGGATTTCCCGTCCACTTTCTAAACAGAGGGAGTACGGCGGATAAATATCAAGGAACAGTTTCGTAAATGAAAATGAGAATTTCAGATTACCCGTCCACTTTCTAAACAAAGGGAGTATGAGGCGGATAAATATCAAGGAACAGTTTCATACCGCAAGTTGTTCTCCGAAGTCTTTGAGCTCTCCTTTGTTTCTCCTCTTCTTCTTCTTGACGGATGTCCTGCTCATTCCGCCTCCGGGCAAACCTCCGTAATTCATGACGCCTTTTTCCTCAACAGGGATAACCGCGAGAGTTGGCTCTTTAACGCGAGTAGTTCGCGGCCTCGAAGAGGCATCGGGCTTCCGCTCTCAAAACGCGAGATCAGTCTCGAAACGCTCTCATCGGAGTAGATGACAGCGACCTGACTGAATTTAATTTAAAACGACCCGAACTCCGTGCAACATTCTATTTTAGTAGCCATCGGGGTGTGGTCAAGCCGAAACGGACATTATAAGATGACCCCACCCATTTATAATAAACGCCTGGAACTCTTTTTTTCTTAACGCGCAAATGACTCTAATGCGTGAACAAGAATTTGATGTATAACCCTAGTTTAGTCGCCTTTCCCCACCTACAAACTAAAAGGAACCAAGAACTTGCCAAATAAATCTCTGAAAGGTTCTACGCAGAGGGATCGTGTTTGACAGGGCCACCGATACGATTCGCCGAGATTTTGTCCAAATTACTGGTTGCTACTCAAATACCGGGTTTCTATTTAATCTAATCTTATCTGTAATTTCGTATCGAATTGATTACGTATTCTCTGTAATCTTAAATTTGGAATTGCTCATTCTGGGATAAATTTAGATCCACCTACATCATTTCACTTCCATGAGAGCGAGAGACGTGACTTTTGAAAGAAATTCAAATTAAGAATCCTCGCGTGTTTTTACGTCAGGCTGACTTATTACATTATTTTTCATATTTTCCCAAAATCCTTTTATATTTTTATTATTTGATTATTATTCTTACTATTCTCATTTTTCGAAAATGGGTTTTTTTAGACTTGCGATTTACGTAAACTTTCATTTTTAAAAATGATTTATAATCACCAAAACGTCCGTATTTCTAGCTTTATAAATATTGTAGTCAAGTCTCTAAAGGCGGCGATAACGAAAATATAAAGTCAAATTTCGAAATATTATACTTCGTAGAAATGATTATAAGGGGTAGTGCAGTTAATGGTTAATTGACGGAGTGAAGCGAGCTCTATTACTAGACCCTAATTCGTTTTGTCCGTGTGTGTATAGATTTTCTAGAGGCAATAGATAACGCTAGACTCGCCCGAGATGCTCGCAATTATATATGACTGAAATTCAGTTTTTGAAATTAATCATTTTCTTCTTTGTATTTTATTCGCAGCGTACTTTCGTTTGCAATAAACAATAACTTTAATTATTTAAAATCCACCCAAAATTAAATTGGAAATGAAATCAGATAATAATTAAAATTATTAAATATACTCGGGACTCATTGCTACAGGGAGTTAAAACAATTATCGAAATTTATTTTTGGTCTATACGATACGTTATCGCTAAATCCTAGTTAAAATTATTCGCATCATTAAATTTGAAATTTGAAACTATTTTGTTTGCAAGTACGTCTTTGGAAGTTCGGTTTGCAGTGTTTTAAATTTGGAACACGGATCGAATATCAAATGGTGGTTCGATTATTTCGAAGGTTTAGCTAAAATGGTATTCACGGAACTCATTCAAAGGTAATTCAATAACTTCAAATTGTCTTAATCATTTCGGAAGAATTGGAGGCTGTTTTGTATGTCACAAATAAGTATTGTAGGTTTATTCCTTAAATCAACATTGAGCTAATAAACGTAAAGACAAACAAATTTTATTTTAAAAAGAGTATCCATTCTCATACATGTTTCAATATATATATACCCGATACAAAGTTTTATTTTTATTTCTTCAAATATATTTAATTTGGCCTTGGTATATTCTAATAGGAGAATACGTTGACGCGTCATTTTCTGATATTGTATATAATACTTTTTTTGGTTATGTTATTTTCGTAAAAAATATAAAATTAACGTCTATCAAATACTGTATAGAAATCCGTTTATTCTAAACGTTTTATTATAAATTCACACGTTTACTCCGGAAATTATTACGGTTCACGTTGACGCGCTTTCCTTTCGGCACACAGAGCTAAGCTAATATTAGTATGTCCTATATTTATTCGAAAGCTATTATTAAATTTGGAAAAATATAGCATTGCAAAATATAGCATTTTTACTCGCTAATAGAGTTTAAGCACCGCGAAAAGCGTACAGCAAAACGCCTAAAATATATTGACACGCTCTTAGGGCTCTACTATCTACAATTTCATTCTTCTGTCGAGAAGCGCAATTGGTGCTTAAGTGTGGCTATAATCTGATTCTACGATTTTTATCAATTCACCAATATAATAATTTCTGCCGCAATAATAAAGCCATTGTATAAGTGTAACAAAACTGAACTTAAAATTATTTTTGTACGCAGTTTGAGAATGGATAATACGCTGGTCTAAAGCGAAGATCTATAATATCGCTTGGCCTTTAAAGAGTGAAAACCAAGGTACGAAGAAATACTTGTAGCAGCGCTATAGAATTTGTTTCGCGTCAAAATATGGGTGCCGCCATTTTGAATAAACCATAACCGAATACACTGCTGTCACAGTTGCTGATTAGTAGATAATATATTTTCTTTAAGACTTTACGCCTAATTACAGTGAAAGAAAATAAAATTTAATTAGTTATTTTCTAAATCACCATCCAGAGGGTCGATTTTATTGGAATTTAGCTAAGGTACCCCGCATGAATAACAAATTGGTTAGATTTCGCAACCATCACTACATATATTCGTACTCAAAATGGCGAAAGCACTCCAACAAAAGCCTGTGGGAACGTGGTAGCTAGGAGCAACAAACACAAGGAGAGCGCAGTTAGCCTTTAAACACGCTAACGAAGGGTTGTGTACGAATTTCATTGGACGAGCGTCACGAGCCTTTACGCTGAACGTTTTACGGGGGGGGGGGGGGAGACAATTTCCGAATTTTTCCCCTTCCGACGGCAGCAGGCGCTAAAGCGTCTAGCCAATGAAAAAAGTACACGAGAAAATCCACGACTTTTGACGGGTTGCGTTCTCCTTTTGTGGGGTGTTGTGTTTGTTGCTCCTAGGTGGTAGCAAGTTTTACAAACCATCATATACAATAGCTGCTAGGTGGTGAAGCGGAAATGACGCCTACGTTTTGACGCGGAACCAAGTTCATAAGTAGGCTCATGCCAACGTTTTACCACTATTAAAGACCTTATTACTAGTGGAAACTAAGAAAATGAGCCCCCTCAAAGTAATCTAATTGATTTTCGGAAGATGAGAAGCAAAATGGTTGCTTTAAGAAAAAGTTAATAACTTGAATTATCCATTTCTCTAAAATGGCAGCCAAATTTCGGTGAAGAACTTTCTGAAGCGTAGCTATTCTTAGAATATAATAGTATTTTGAGTAGAAAACTCTAAAGCCAAGAGTGCCAAGAAGTTTGGCATTCGCGATATAACTGGCCATCGCTAAAAATGTTTGCTAACTAATAAGTTTGAAAAAACTCTCTAACTAATTTTATATTAGTATTCAAATATATATACCGGTCCGTACGAAAATTTCATTTCGGTATCAGCCTATACATAGCACAGCGCTAAAGATAAATATTTATTAACTCTACAAAACTAAAACTATTAGCTCTACAAAACTAAAACTATATATTATATAGAGAAACATCTAAACTAAACAATCCTTTTTCGCCACATTTCCATCTCAAAATAGACAATCAACATTTTCTAAGCACACGCGATTTAACATTTTACAAATGACCATTCCTCGCAAATCTCGCGTGGTTTTTTTTAAACTTTCAAGTACCATGAAAAATATTCAGCATCATAGAAATACTTCTAGCAAATTTATATACCTTGACGATAAACGTTTAAATATTCAGCTCTTTCACGATCTTTAGAAATACGTCAATCGTCAAAACGATTGGCAATCGATATGTTCCCCCAGACCCGAGGAAATGACTAGGCTCTTTACCTAACCTATTCTTTAACGGGGAAAACATTTGGGTCAATCTATTATGGTTAAGCAACTACGAAATAAATTATTCACGTCTACTCTTAACAAGGAGTATCTTGAAACCAATACGAAATTAAATTAAAAAAAACATTGCTTATCGTGGTCCCACAATAATTTAAACGATACAATTCCATTTTGTGACCATATATTGAACTCCTCGTTATGTCCTTTATAAGATTATCCGGATATCAATACTTTGGACTTTTTGAAACCCGGTAAAATATGATTGGTTGGTTCCGTTTCCACTCGGAAGCATTGTTTGAAGAAGGCGTCCAACGTCTTGTAGAAATGTCCGAGAGCGCCTTTCAGGTAGTGGTCTTCGTCCGGATATATTTGACTGCGGTATGTCGCCCCTTCGCTCGCCAGCTGCTTCATCAGTAGCATCGAGTGAAATACCGGTACTTCCTCTGAAAGAGATCAATACAAACAATAGAAATTTGATTTCAGATTGTGGTGGCATTATTAGATATTCTTATACCAAAATCATTTGTTTCATTAGGTTTCCCCTTTCCATAAAAACGTGTTGAGGTTGGCTCGCGTGGCATGAAGGGCTCGCCACCAGGCTCCCCGCCAGCAATAGGCACAAGTAGGCACGTGCCTACTTTGAAAAAGTGTAGGCCTACTTTGGGGGCCTCTAAATTTTTGAAACGGTGCCTATTATAACCCTCAATATTTTTAGTTACTAGTTTGTAAAATAAGATTTGATATTTCCATTTTTAACCTACTGAGAGTAATATAACAGATTGGAAACGAAGAAAATCGAAAGTTAATTTTATCGAAATGTACTATAATTAGAGTACGGTTGGCAACGCTGTCCGTGATTATAGATTTCCCCCTTGAAAAAACTTTTTCTTTTGAATTGACTGATAAGAGATGGTGACGCCGGGAGGGGGAAATACGTCATGCTAGGCCGCAAAGTGCAGGGACACCCGTCTTTTTGCCTCGGTGTCAGCGAGAAGCTACAATACACACAACAAAGACATTTAGTTTCTTGGAATTTGACGACGTCAGTGAAGACTGAAGAGGACCGGAGGGGGGGGGGGGATTGCCAAAACTGGATTTCTCTCTTTCTCGTCCCAGCAGAGGTAAAGCCCAAGCCTATTGCTTTGATAGGAAGGGGTTATTCTTTAAAATATTGAGGAATTTGGGTTTCCCCTTTTTCCCTCTTTTGCGAAGTCACGTGATTTCAGTGACCATCGAACGGGGTCCGTCAGTGATTAGGGCCTCGCGTTTCGTCCATCGTCATTTCGTTTTCGTCTCCTGAGCAAGATAGTTCTCAATTTTGAGTCTCTTTTGGCCAGAATTTAACTAGATTTAATAGTTCAAGGCTAATAAGCTATTGTAGCTTAATTTTCCAAACAGCCTTTTTCAAGGCTAATAAGCTATTTGTAGCTTAATTTTAAAAAACTGCCTTTTTCAAGGCTAATTTGCTATTTATAGCTGATTTTCCCACTGCCTTTTTGAAACCTAATTAGCTATTATATTTACATATACTATAGCTCTGCTTTATCCAAACAGTCTTTTCGAGACTACTAAGCTATTACAAGCTTCGTTTAGAATAGGTTTTAAATTAATTTTTAAAATATGAGCACCCGAAAGTTTTTATCAGGGGCCCAAAAACGCCAGAAGCGCAAGAGATAAAATGGTGTTGTTAGTAGTCAGAAAGGCGCATTGGAACGTTTTTTGAAATCGTCAGGCAAGAGTCATAATGATAGTCCCGGGGAAAGCTTGGGAAATAAAGAGAGTTTAGAATACGAAGGTGGTAATATTTCTGAGGTTCTTCCAAACGTCAGTTCTGCTTTAGACATTGCACTAAGTAATGAAGCCGAAATTATTAGAAACCCTACTATATCTGCCGATGTGCAAGATTTAACTAATTTAACAGAAGTGCGCTTACACGAATTGGATATTACTTTAGATAAAGATTGCCTTCCAGTTCAGCCTAAACTCAATCCTTTTCCTAAAACTTTAATGGGTGGTAAAAATCGTTGTTTCATTTCTTCTTGGTACGACAAATATCGAATGCTTGAGTATTCAGTTGCAAAAAATGCAGTTTACTGCTTTTGTTGCCGTAATTTTCTAGGCAGTAGAAATACTGGATTTGTGAACGGATTTTCGGATTGGAAAAATATGGCGAAAAAATTCGAAGAACATTTCACTTCGAATAAATCTTGCCACCAACTAGCCTATAGAATGTATTTAGACTACACCGAATTAAAATCTCGTGGATCAATAGCGTGTCAGGTTAATGGCCACCATAGACTTGACGTAATTAGAAATAGAGAGGTATTATCTGCACACGTGGAAGTCATAATTTTATGTTCTCAACAAGATTTAGCACTTCAGGGGAATACATCTGCCGATAAAATTGGAAACAGAGGAAATTTTATTGAAATTTTAGAACTTCTGAAAAGAAAATGTCCTGATTTGAAAGCCAAAGTCGAGAGTATGCCCAATAATGCAAAATATATTCACAGCACTGTACAAAATGAAATAATTAACATTTGTGCAAATTTAGTAAGGAAAATGATTGTCGAAGAGGTCATCGAATCCGGTGGGTTTTACTCTGTAATTGCCGATGAAACCCGAGACAATGCAGGGGTGGAGCAGCTAAGCGTTTGTATTCGATATACTAGAATAGAAATAGGTGTCGTAGAAAGATTTCTAGGTTTCACTGATTTACATAAGTTCGATTCTGAGAATATCAGCTTGGCAATTATAAATCTTTTGACAGAGGGTGGTTTAAAACTGGAGAATTGCGTTGGACAGACATATGACGGGGCAAGTGTAATGAGCGGACACGTAAAAGGAGTGAGGGTGAAAGTGGAAGAGGCAGTAGGCGGACATTGTCCGTACGTGCATTGCTACGCGCACCGCTTAAATTTAGTTTTAGTTGACTGTTGCTCCAAAATATTGGCAGTTAGGGAACTACTTGGTTTGGTTCAGGCCATATACAATTTTCAAAGCAATTCGGTTATTAGAAGCGAATATTTTGAAAACTCCCATAAAGATCTGGGCTATGAAATTCTTAAAATGCCACAAAGCTGCGACACTCGGTGGTGGAGTAAAAAAAAAGGTGTTAGTTATTTTAGAAATAGACTCGACTCCGTAGTTTTAACGTCAGAGAGAATCTAATTGAAAACGGAAAACCAGAGGAAGCTGCTGAGTGTCGTGGGTATATATCCCAATTACATAACTTTAACAACTTAATATTAATTGTCGCACTAGACGAAGTATTAAGCGTAACGAATTCCCTGTCGGAATACTTGCAAAGTTCGAAAGTTATTTTAACGGAAGCCGTTGCCATTTGCCAAGCTACCGTTAAGACCTTAGAAGAATGTAGGAACTCGGAACGTTTTGATTTAATTTGGGTAGAAGCTACTAAAATCGCAGAATCTGCTTTTATTGCAATACCTGATCGTAACAGCGAACCGATAGCTTTACGGAAACGTAAAATAATCCCTAACAAGAGATTAAAACATAGTGTGGTAACGAGTACAACGGGTAGCAGGGAAACGGAAGCAAAAACCCTGATTGACCAGTTGAGGTCCACCTATTTCGAATTAGTTGATAAATTTATTTCAGAAATGAAAATTCGACTATTGGAAAACTCTGGCTTATTCAAAGGTATAATGGCGTCTGACCCTAACTCGGAAAACTTTCTTAACGAAAACGATATCGTAACCCATTGTAACACTTATAATCGGTTTCAATTCGACCTGAATTCGTTAAAAAGCCAAATTAAAATAGCCAGAAATTTAACTATCCCCAAGAAATTTACCAGCGTAATCGACTGCTTCCACTATTTAATTAAAATGGCAGATGGGTTCCCCGACCTAGTGAAATACTACAAAATTGTTTCTTGCATTCCTGTGGCAAATACAATCTCAGAAAGAAGTTTCAGTTCACTCAAAAGAATTGAAACACGTCTACGAACAACTATGGGATAATTTAGGCTTTCAAATCTGGCTACACTGTCGATAAATCGTGATTTGTCGAATTGTTTAAAAGAAAATCCAAAGTTAGTAGTCGACGAATTTGAAAAAAAAAACTAATCGAAGAGTGTCATTCCTTGATTAAAATGCCTTTAAAAAATTCAATGGGAAAATAGAAATCATGTCAAAATTTAAAACATTTAAATAACAAAAATCCTTGAAACTCGGTTTTTTTTAAATAAACATGATAGATGGGGCCTCTAATTCAGGCTGGCCCTAATCCCTGGCAGGGCTACTGCTCGCCACCATCCTCCGACACATTGTAACCCGGCCACCTGAATTATTGGCATTAAAAGTCGCTCGATGATTTGGGCCTAAGTTGGTGTGATAGGGTATTATCCTAACTGATTATTATAATTAATATTATTATCCCACAAATGACATCCACACAATGTTTGTATTTCGTTGGTTTTCCATTCCAATAAACACTTGTTGATATTAAATGTAATTGTAAGCGTAGGGAGCTGTTGGCTCGCGTGGCGTGAAGGGATTGCCAACACCCTTCTACGCCTCGTAACCCCTTTCACTAATAATAATAATAATAACCCCGCCACTTGGAATAATTGTTTTAAAAGTCGCTAGCTGAGTGCCTTGGGTATTAGCCTAACTGATTATTATTTAAAACCAATATCTTACATCAAACCTATTCAGTACGTTGTTACCATTAATATATATTAAATTAAAAGGCATTTAAGATAAAGTTCACCCCTAGGCTTATTTTGATGTTTTTGTATTGCTCGAGGATGTTCAAATATTAATTAAAATCGCTAGGCAAGAACGGCCTGGTGAAATAATGGAATTTTAGTTTTTAAACTTTTGTCTCCGCGGGGAATTTCTTCCATTTACGATAAAGCTTCCGAAATTAGTTTTTACATTTTTTTTTAACAATTCAGAGTACTTAAAAAATTGATTAAAAACTTACGATCGGCAGTTCCGTGTACGAGAAGGAAATTTTTATTGGATAATCCATAAACCCCATTGGAGAATTCGACATTTTCGTAACGCTCTTGGCCTTCGGGGGTAGATGGGAATCCCAAATACCTTTCGCTAGTCAGGGCATCTGAGAGGAATATAGAATCGTGAAAAAAAATCGTTTTGAATTATCAGAGGAGAAGAGGGGTGCTGGGTTGTTGGGATTGGGGTTGGGGTCGGGGGAAACGAGTCCCTACCGGCGAATCTCCACGACGTAATTGGGGCGACGGCCACTCCGCAGGAAAACGGGGAATAGAAGTCGTTCAAGACTTTGATGGTCGAAAAGCCCCCGAATCCACGTCCGATTATGCCGACTCTCGATGCGTCGATGAAAGGAAGGGTTTTCAGCAAATACCTTCGTGGGAAATATCAGACTTGTAAAATTACGAGGTCTTTGGTAAAAGGACGTTGGTTTTTGGCAAATGGGGTAATAATTACCCGATCATAAATTATTTAAGAAATCGTAACCAGTGACCTATTTGCCAAGTTCAACAGATAATGTATTCCGGTGGCCTCGTGATTCCCGGAAGGAAAACCACGCCCATTCACTTTCCCCCTCCCCTTTCCTCTTCCGGTAAGGGGGGGGGGGACACTACGATTACATTTATCTCTCTACGTGTAAGTGGATAAGATCTTCCAGGAATACATTCTCGAAATCTCGATTCAATTTATTTATTTTATATATTCAGGCACTGAACAAACAATCGGATATTCCTACGCTTCTGAGATCTACTTCTTTTTATAATCTTTAATTTTAAATAGATTTTAAGTTATAATTATACTATTAAAATAATAAAGATTTTGTGAAAGTTTTGCTTGAAGAGGGACTACGGTCTGAAAGCTCGCCGTGTTTATTTTATTGTAAATAAATTTTAAAACTTTTACTCATGAAGTATCCTGACTCCTTATTATTTTAATAGTATACTTCTGAGTTAAGGGCTTCAAAAGTTGCATGATGACTTAGGCCTAAGGTGGTGCCTTGGGTATTAGCCTAGCTGATTATTATAATTTTACATGCGTAGGCTATTTCTTAAATTATTGTTATTAAAAAAAACACGTCAGCTTTCGAATTAATGGTCTGACAAATAATTAGTGTGTAATTTTGTCGCGTATGCTAAAGACTAACAACCTAATTTGAGGAGTTTTCCATTCCAACCAATCAGACGCGTTTCCTTAAGATTTACACTCATTTCTTCCAATTTTGAAATAGTAACACACCATGCAGCACCAAAAGCCTGAAATGCACCGATTTTTATCAATAGTTTTTGGTGTGTTTAGTCTAAAATTTTGAAATTAGTAGTTTTAAAACACGCGAATTATTTTTAATAGATTGTTTTTTTCGAAGGGCAGATTACTCCGTAACGTGATGTTAAAATTATCAGAACTAAAAATGTCATCATATTTAAATTTATTCCAAATAATCACGGGAGTGATTCTAAAACCAATGAGGATTCAAGTGTACCTGGAGAAGAATTCGGGGCGCCACGGGAGAGACTGCTCAAAGCCTCAAACCCTTGGACATAAAACTACAACGGAGCCATCTAGTGGGGAAAATGTGAACTATGACCACGTGTTTGGTTTAGGAACTGGATAAAAAATTATATTTTTATGGCACCTAGAATCGCTACGACAGCAACAATATTTCCCCATAATTAAATTTAAAACTTAACATTCATTGCAACTTTCTTTGAAATTATATAGTTTTCGGGCAAATTTCTTCGACGTGGCCTGAGCTAAAAACCGTTAAAGTTCGAAATACTGTCTAGCAGACGAATGTTTGGTAACTCCTAGGTGTATTTTTCTCGACGAACCTTGACTCCTAGGTTACTTTGAAGCTTTGTAGGTGGCGCTAAAAACGTTATGTCTAAGTATTTGACACACCAGGCGACAGCTGTAGCCGAGCCGCGAGGCATTGGTCGGGGGAATACAAATTTCTTCTTCAGGTACACTTGAATCCTCCTAGCTAAAACCATGCGTCATCAAGTCTACCGAAATACCAACCTGGTATGCGGGTATACAAATCAGCAATGGAATCATTACGCGCTGTCTGTTTGGAGGACCTCAAACTCTATCACGACACTAGTCGCGAAATTTTCCTCTTAAATCCAAATTTCATGTTAAGTTAGATCGCCAACTCAGCTGTAACAAGCGCAAAAACTGCTCAAGACAGCTAAGATTAGATCCTTCACCGCAACACGCGGGCTTATTTTGAGTTATTGTATTTTCACAAAAATGATAATAAACTGATCCCCAAGGCCAAGCACCACTCGGCTGTAATAATAGCGAGTGTAGGGAGCTGTGGCACGAAGGGCTGACCATCACCCTCCTACGCAATGTAACCCGGCCCGTGTAGCTTCAGATTTTGGACCCGCCAGCAACTAGACTCAATGGTACCTTTTTTTCGAATAAATTGTTTAGATAAAACTATGTAAACGTTAATGAATTTATTTTAAGATAGAGGTACATTAAATTGATTTTCTTCTAGCTTTATTTGAAACAAAGTCGTTTAATGAATTCGATATATTCATATCGGAAGCACTTTCTGCTTCAATACTGACGAAAGCCGCTCTCGAGACATTTAGTTTTGCAGATAATTTTTAAATATCTTTAATTTTTGGAATTAAAAAAATAATAATAATAAATAATCAGCTAGGTTAATACCCAAGGCACCTCCTTAGGCCCAAGTCATCTAGCGAATTTTAATGCCTTTAAACAGGTGGCCGGGTTACAATGCGTAGGAGGGTGGTGGTAAGCCCTTCATGCCACGCGAGCCAACGGCTCCCAACACTTATTATTACCAATAACCTCTCCAAGTTTTTATGCTCTTTCGGCTTAATGCTTTTCTCCTCCATATTTACTGCTAATATATCTTGTCTATCAAATAATAATGACTACCACGCCGAAATTTGAAACTTACTAACGCATAAAAACGCGAAATCATACGATTGGCTTAATAAAATGTTTGAACTTTAGGATAGAAGTAATTACTTTTGGATGTTTTTCAACTAGCAAAATCTACTCACAAGGAGACTACCCGAGGTGGTTATCTCCGATTTGGTTCAAACTCGGGTGGTAAATAGACCTTCATGTAACTTGAAAATCCCTAAAAGGGTGGACAAGAATGGGCTTTCATTTTTCCATGGCAACCAAAAATGTTTTTCACAACTTAAAAAATGACGGCTAAGAGAAATACAAGAAATTTGTATCTTTAAATTTAATAATTAAATTCGTATCAATAAATTAAAATGGCTTGTATTTGTCTTCAAACTCATTTTACTTCTAAAGGACAATAATGAACTTTTGCCACTTGTTATTAAAGTTTCTCGCCTCACGGATAAAAAACAATTGATAGTTTAATGAAAACAATTTGGTTCAAGGAAGAATATTGTTTGCCAGATTTAAGGCTGTGTCCGGTTATTTGAGGTAGTTTTTTGGGAGCCCATATCTCTGAAACGAAGCACTTTAGGACCCATGTTTATTAGACATTGTTTACTCATAAAGACCCATAGAATGCATATAGAAAGTTTCGGTACTCTTACCCGTAACACCCTGTATATATATAATACCTTAATCTGTGGAATATTTATATATAATGTATAAATATTTAGTGGCGAAAATCATTATTATCGTGCTAATTTGAAATTTTCATCATCGAGAAGACTTTTCCCATTAAAGCAAAGTATTTCCGTGTTGTTGTTTATCTCGCGCAAATGGTCTCTTCGACGCTTTGCTTTTAAGATGTCCCATTAAATTCGAATCGTTAAGGTTATTTGAAAAGTAAAACGGCCGAAGAGTTTCGAAAATGACCCGTAAAAGGGGACCCTTCGCTTTAATATTTCACTTTTGGACGTCGAATACGACTGGCCAAGGTAAGGACATTTGCCGCGGAAACGGAGCCGTGCCACGAAACACTATACTACAATGAGTATTTTTTACGATTATTCCCAGTTTTTTGGTTTCATACCGTTTTTCATTTCCTCGGGAAAATACCAGAGAAAGAAATCTCGCAACGATAATAACTCTCCGGTTCATCATTGGAGGATCACCTCGCCCCTGATTTTCAATTTCCCCGTTTCACGACTACAAATCCTTTCCGACTTTTATGGTTTTATTATTCAGAAGTTATCGCGTGTATGTAGCCTTAGCGATCTAGCTCGCGAAGGCTGTTTGACCGTTATGGGGAGATACCATATAATTTTTATCACTTCGTCTGTAGGGGCTAGGATTATTTCTTCGTAGAAGCCGCGCAAATGGACTTTGCGTTGAACGAAAGTAAAACTTTCTCTTATTTTTATAGCTATTACTATTCGCAAAAGTACATTTGAATTCGTCGGTCGAAATACGTCTACCGATGTGGCCGTTGCCAGGGTTATAGGAATTTTAGTGGACTTGATAACTTGGCATCGCTACACGAGCAAAATGTATATTAAAACAATTTTCTGGCTAACCGCTTTGAACGAGTTCGAATTCGGCGAAATATAGCGTTGTAAGTCGGAAAATGACCAAAGCCTTTTTTCCGAAAAATGTTCCGTATTTTTCCGAAAAAATTAAAAATGTTTTCATTCCATGATTAGTCTAATATATTGTTTGCAAATTTAAATAAAGCGGAATTTTCACCTAATATTTTCGTATCTTAAAGTAAAACTTAACCTCTAGACTAGTTTAAACTGATTAACAATATAGCACTATTAATGTTTTGTAGTACGTTTACTGATATTAGACCTTTTATATCGGTAAAAAGTTAAAAACATTAAAAACCTTTAAAAAGTAATTTATGTTTAATTTTTTTTTACCCGATTTGCGGAAAATTTTCTGCATTTTATTTTTCCGGAAAATTAACAACACTAGCGAAATACATTAAAAATGTTGACGTAATGGTCAGCAGCTTTTTCCGATCTCAGTCCATCTACTAGTTTTTTTATTTCATCAATTAAACAGTCGGGAACAATCGCGATCGCCGGGACATTAAACCAGGCGGTATACTTGGCGAGCTACTCTCCGTCCAAGTACCCGTTTCAACAAAGCGCGTGTCAGAAACAGGCCGACGAAGAGCGTCATAATTTAAGGAATGCATCGAGTGACGTACCTGGCGACGGTGATGAAATCGTCGGCCTGCGCCTGCCAGGGTTTCCAGTCGGCGGCGTGCAGCATGCGGTCTCCATGGTAACGGGATCCTCGTCCGTCCATCAAAGCCACCACGTAATGACGCGAGCCGCTGAAGTAGGTGGGCAGCCCGATCTCGAAGCGATCGCTTACTCGAGCTGATCTTCTTCCCAGTCCATCGCCGCTGAACGGAGGATCAAATATTCAAAATACATCAAGCTTTCTGCCTAGAGATCCTTACCTAACCCGTAACCTCGTGCCTTTGAAAGTTTAATAACGCAGTGAATCGAAGTTATCGAAATAACGCTCCGAATCGGAGGGCGTTTTCCTAATGAAAATGGTGAAAAAATCGAGTCTAGAGGTCGGTAACGGTTAATCATTATCCATGTTTAAATGGTTTTTTTTCGGGAAAAAATGTAAGCAAAGAAATTTACCGGTTAATATTTCGGGAAATGATTAAAAAACATGCATTATTCGTAAAATTTGAGGTTTTTATCGGAAAAAAACGACGTTTTTCCGATTAATTTTACAAATTTATCAAAACATTAATCGGATAATACAGAAATGTCAATTTCTTGATCAAAACGTTTTACGAATAATTTTGAGAGCTTTATTTATTGAATAAAAGTTAACCATCCCCGACCTCTAATCGAGTCAAATAAAAGCTAGTATCCATCCCCATCTTTTGACGCGATAAATTGCATTTGGAAATTGTGGGTACAACTATTTCTATGTGTAAAATATGGTTTCATAAAAACAGAAACGTTTCTTTTTCGGCATAGGAACACTCAAAATTTCAAATTCGAGATCAAAATGTAACTTCATAAGGAAAACGCCTCCAACATGGAGAGTATACATAGTTTGCCTGTGGTCTCCATGGAAACCGGGAGGGGGGTCAAAAACTCAAAACATTTCGCCGATAGGTACTAAATAGGTATCCATTTTGTTGGTTATCTCATTGAAGCGACAAAACTGAAGAAAATTAAATTTATATGCTTTAAAGTTTTTAAAATAATATCGTTATGGGCCTTAAGCAAAACCAGATAAGATTTTAAACCCGGGTTATTTAAATAAATAGCAAATGACGACAGGAATATCTATGAAAAGAGGTTGGCAAGGTTTATCAAATTAGGCCTTTGTGGTGATCCCTTGTACAATGACCTTCGGTATCGAATAAAATGACAATATTCGGTCTCTCTTTCTAATTGAACTAATCGAACAATTTTTAACAAAGCAGGTAACCATTTTTAATTTAAAATAGTTAAAATCCGCAAACAGACGATTGAAACTGTTAACCCTCGCATATTAGTAAGAAATCTACACCAGCGAAATGGCGTTATTGTACGGTTCATTCTTGCTCAAATTACAAATATTACATATTTATTCTTGGTGCATATATCTATATTTGGAACTGTGTTATTGATGACGTAGGGATGCAAACTATGTATAGCAGTCTGATAACTTCGGTTCATTTACTTATGGTAGTTATTAGTACTATATACATTTGTAAGAAATCTTCTAATTTCAAATTTAAGTTTCGTTTATGTTAATAATCACGTATGTTACATCTTTGGGGTAGTTTACAAAATTTAACTTTGAAAGCCACCACTTTAAAATAAAGGTGATGATTAAGTTGGATACTCTTTTGCTAAAAAATAAATCGATTTTTATAACAATGCGTAAAGAAGGCGGTTGGAAAAGCCAGCCAGTATATGGAGAAGAAAATCAATATTATTGTTTAGGTACTGGCGGCGAAATAAGCGCTCCATTGGGTCTACTGAAAAGAGGAAAGCGCCGATGTAGTTTCCGTAATTTTTATTCTTTATACGAGTCATTTCACAAATTTATTTAAATCATAAGTAACATACTAAACGTAAGTAAGACTGTTTTGGCTACATTTTTTATTCACAATGACGCCCAAAAATATCGAAATGGCGCCACACGGTAGGAGCTTCTTAAATTTCATTTCCGGTAATATGTTTTGATTTTCTACATCAATCTACATTTTGTTATTAATATCGCATTGAATTAATTTGGTTGACCGAAATGGAAAATCCACTTACGAAAAATGAATGTTTAAAACTTCTTCAAATGTATTATCCTAAATTGAACCCGTCAAATTATGAATTTTATCAAAATTCTATTAATGTATTAATTGAATTTTATTGAATTGATTGGAAGATTTTATAAAACACATTTTTTTAGTTTTTTTAGTACTAGGTTGGACAGTTCACCTTGCTTATATTTAGCAATAAAATTTGAAATACACAAACTACGGTTGCGCTCAATATATTTGGCCAACCAAGTTTTTTTATTTAAAAAGGGTGAAAGTGTAGGTTGGCCTTACTCTACCGTAGAGTAAGGCCAACCTACACTTTCACTCTACGACGAGGGGTCGGACACTTGAACAAATTTTGAAAATATGTCACGAATTTTAATTTTTTAATAAACCCAAATTTAGTAAAAATTTTAACTTTCCATTCTAAATTTTTTAATAATCATAATAATCAGCTAAGCTAATGCCAAAGATTTGTGAAGAAAATTACCGGGTTGAATTACGTAAACTTCTAGGGTGGTGGCCAACCCTTCATGCCACGCTAGCCAACAGCCCCTTACACTTACTATTACCGTTAGCCTCCGCAAGTTTTTATAAAAGGAGAAACCGAAGAGCTCAGGGGAAAACCCCTCTAACCAGCAGGGAGAGAACTAACAAACTCAAATTGTTATAAAAGACAAAATGTTTTGACATAATATTTCTTATTTTATTTTGTTAGATCCGATGTTTTCCCGGTTTTGAGGGTTTATAGGGGTAATGTACGATCGGATTTCAGTAGGCCCGTGGTTGAACTGCATGCAAAGTAGTTTATTTTATTTTATATTAATTAAAATTTAGTTTTATAAAATTGTGATAACGTTTATACTTGATATGTTAACATTTTATAAAATTGTGATAAAATTCAGTTTGATCAACTGCTACTAATTATATTCTGATAAAGTACAATTTGGTCAAATACTACTTATCAAATTCTAATCAAATGTTAGTGGTAAAATATTATTGATATTACTTCCGATCTAATTTCATATTATGATGTAGTATTGATCACTTTCCGATCTAATTTCATATTATGATGTAGTATTGATCACTTTCCGATCTAATTTCATATTATGATGTAGTATTGATCACTTTCCGATCTAATTTCATATTGTGATGTAGTATTGATCACTTTCCGATCTAATTTCATATTATGATGTAGTATTGATCACTTTCCAATCTAATTTCATATTATGATGTAGTATTGATCACTTTCCGATCTAATTTCATATTATGATGTAGTATTGATCACTTTCCGATCTAATTTCATATTATGATGTAGTATTGATCACTTTCCGATCTAATTTCATATTATGATGTAGTATTGATAACTTTCCGATCTAATTTCATATTATGATGTAGTATTGATAACTTTCCGATCTAATTTCATATTATGATGTAGTATTGATCACTTTCCGATCTAATTTCATATTATGATGTAGTACTGATCACTTTCCGATCTAATTTCATATTATGATGTAGTACTGATCACTTTCCGATCTAGTTTCATATTATGATGTGGTATTGATCACTTTCCGATCTAATTTCATATTATGATGTAGTATTTGATGAAATTGTGATCAAATGCGTTGTGGACATCCTTTAACTTATTTGTTCGTGGCACATAAAGACTAATGTCATACTCATGCTTATTATGTTACTGATCATTAAATCTAAAGAGCAATGTGTGATTTGAGCTTCCTTCACTAAGCCAACTTTAGATCTTTCTTACTGATACATTTTCTAAGCCGCGCAGAATTTAAATGCACATTCAAAAAGTACTTACGCAAACAATAGCAGTGGAAATTTGGTTCCTTCTTCTGGGTCCACTTTCGTCGGCATCATCAATTTAATATTGGTTCCTTAAATTTTTTTAATTATTTTAATGATTTCTTTAGCAATAGTAAATTTTTAATCGTGCCCAAAATATGATTTTCGTTAAGAATTATTTTCATAAATAAAGATCTATTTCTTTAGAAACCCGGTAGGAAGTTCATTTTTAATTAAATATTTTCACAATTAATTTTCTAGAATTTTTTTCATTTTTATGCAGGAATGACTTCTAAAGCCCCGTTTTCAATCACGCTTTTGCGTCAAACCAACCGCGAGAAGCTTCTCCATCGGCTTTTTTGTCACGAGAAGCAGAAATCTAAATAGATTTGATATAAGCTTATTTTGAAATAAAAGCGCGTCAAAAAAGCAAAAGCGAAAACCCTGAAAAATATCGTAATTGAAAACGGGGCTTAAGGCACTGCTTGAATTAGATTTTGTTTTGCAATTGAGAGAACAGCACTATTTTCAAGGGCAAAGAAACGTCCAAATAAAAAGTATTTGCTTATTCATTAAAAACCAATTTTTACTAAGCTAAGCTAGTGCTCTGACTAGTATTGGTTTGCTTTGCGTTGAAGACCACTATCTAAGTTTTTAATAAATGTTTATCGCGTTCAAATACAACAAAATTTCATTTTCTCTTTTATCAACTTTTGTTTTAGCTCGTAACTATTAATGATAATAATGATTATAAATAATAAAGGAAACTTACGGTATTGCTCGTGAAGAGGTATCCTAATGTTTTGCACGTATGGTTTTGATTTCCCAGTCAACTCCGTTTCTATATCGTGGTACGAATCTAAAATTAAAACTAAAAGAACAGTCATTAGTGTACGTCCCAAGACGGTCATAGAGAGTTTTGAAAAGGAAAGTAACCTACCTGGTTTATTGTCCTTGACAGACCATACCTCTAATTTTGGCACGTTAGGTCCTAAACAGAGAAGAATATAAAAATGTGCGTTTGGACTGAATATCGCGTCAGAGTATCCGCATTCGTCCTCTAGGCTGCGTGTAAGGCATTTCGGCGCTAATGGGGAGGAGGCTTTCGTATTTATAGAAAAAAGATGTTTTTGATCCGGACGGTCTTCGAGAGTTCTGGTAAAGAACCTTTCAAAGCGGAAAATGGATTCCGTAAACGGATCAGGGATATTTGGAATATCGGAAACTTACAGGTTTCCTTCTACGTCATTCGATAAAATGTCAACTACATCGTACGATCCGTTAGTGACGAAGCGCGGCTTGTCACGAAACTGCGAAAGATAATTTGTAAAGAGAAGATATAAATGATTCGATTTTCCCGAATAAATGTCTGTAGTGAAATGGCGAATTTGATTAGTACCCACCCAAGTTTTCTTTTAAGCGTCATGACCAAGTAGAGATGTGAGCCGGTAAATTTACCTCGGTAAATTTACCGGTAATGGTAAAATTACGGTAAATGGTTTTACCGGTAAATTTACCAATTACTTTAATAAAGCAAAAAACACCCGAAAATATTTTGTTAAACTTCAAATAAAAGAAGAAACAATTATATTTTACATTGGACCAGAAAACCAAATCATTTTCCTGTTAAAGACTCCGAATTCCCGGCACTGTGATTTTACGTTCCATACATTTAAATGTATTTCGAAGGGGTTATCTAGGAGGTTTCTCTAAATTTAATGTAACCTAAGGCTATGGTAAAATTAAAATACTATTTTAATAATTATTGTGACATCAAACCATTATTTTGATTAAATAAAAAAGTTAATGGTAAATTTACCGGTAATTTTACAAGTAATTTTACCGGTATATTTACCGTTTATATTTTTAACGGTAAATTCACATCACTATGACCAAGCCAAATTAAAGAATATTTAAATAAATTTAGAAAAAAATAATTCTAAACCACTTTTGTACAATAAATATTTTTTATTTACATTCGCTACGGCCGTCGTCGTCAGGCGTATATAATCGAGGGGTCGGACACTTGCCAATATTTTGTACGGGATTTCGGGATTTCGTAGATATTTTGGCGTTTTTATCATTACCTTTTAAAGTGATTTTTGGATTTCAATGTTAATTTAATGTTAAAAGATTTTGCGATTTTAGACAAAGTGTACGGGATTTTGGTAAATGCCCGACCCCTCATATATAATATCAACAAATTTAGCCAAATGATATTTCACGACAGAACAAAAAACTGAGGGCACAGAAATAATTAATTAAAACTAACAAAAATCTCAATTAAAAAGGGAAAAATCTCAAAAAAGAACAAAAAGTATATAAATAGGTATAAAAATTGCAATAAAAAGAAAAAAAACACATAAAATCAATAAAAAATAAAAATATAAAAAATAGTATCCCCGTCAATTAGATAACAAAAATGTTTTTAAAAAAATATGTTATCTAATTGACGGGAATACTATTTTTATATTTACTTTTTATTGATTTTGTGTTTTTCTCTTTTTATTCCTATTTTTATACATATTTATATACTTTTTTGTTCATTTTTGATATTTTTCCCTTTTTATTAGTGATTTGTTTTTATTTTAATGAATTATTTCTGTGCCCTCAGTTTTTTGTTCTGTCGTGAAATATCATGTGACTCAATTTGTTCATATTATATACGCCTGACGAAGACGCGTCAAAACGGCCGTAGTGAATGTAAATAAAAAATATTTATTGTAAAAAAGTGGTTTAAAACGATTTCTATCTCGATTTATGTCCTTCATCACTTATAATTAAATTTAATTAAAATTAAATGCAATTTTAAAAAATAGGATATTAACAGAGTAAAAACCCTTTTCACTAACGTTAATCGAACTTCGTGGAAGGATTCTTTGTAGCAAGCCTGGACGCAACTAACCACTAAAAGTCGCGTCATTAACTTTGGTTTCACACTTTAACCTCTTCAAATAAGGGCAGACGCATTAACTTTACACAAGTACATTTAAGCCACTAGTCGTTAATTTGATCAGATACTAACCAAAGCAGCGTACTATTATATACTGATCCATTGCTCTGTCATTGACTTCAAATAACGACTTTTAAACTCTAATATCTTTGGTGTAGAAAGTGTTGAATTGAATGTTTTCTGTGTTTTTCTCTATATCTGCTGCGCGACGAGCAGTAGCGGCGCCAGCAACAGGCCGGGGTAGGCCTGGGACTACTTGAAATTTTGGTAGGGGCCTCCAAAAGTCGTCTTAAGGGGCCTCCAAACTATTTAATATCAGAAAATTCTGTAATTTGTTTGCGAAATCATTTATTTATTAATTAATTTTTCAATATTCAATTCGAGTGATTCGCTTAAAGCCCCTTTTGTTTTTATTCCTTTCAAAGGTACGAGTCACTTTTCTTTGACGGTAGTTTATTTTTTAGTTTTAATTTTCGGTGAGCAATACTATATACAAATTGTATCTTTAATTTTATCTTTACAAATAAACGGTTCTTAAACTTACTTTACTTACAAGGAGACGACCCGAGGTGTAACGCACCGATTTTTTTCAAACTCGGGGGTTTGGTGGACCTTTATGTAACTTGAAAAACACTAAAGGGAATTTATTCAATGGGCAAAAGTTTTGCCATGGCAACCAAAATTGTTTTTGACAACACAAAATGGAAATTTTCCCAATAAATATAACATGGGAATCTGACCAATTTAAAAAAATAAAATTTTTGAAAATGCTTAAAATAGAAAATATTAATAAAAAAATTATGAAAAAGTTTGAAATTAATTAAAATTTTTACAGGCGGTACCCTTAAAATTGGTCAGATTCCCATGTTATATTCATTGGGAAAATTTCCATTTGTGTTGTCAAAAACATTTTTGGTTGCCATGGCAAAACGGTTGCCCATTGAAGAAATTCCCTTTAGCCTTTTTCAAGTTATATGAAGGTCTACCAAACCCCCGAGTTTGAACTAAATCGGTGCGTTACACCTCGGGTCGTCTCCTTGTTAGTGTACCCATGTACATTCATTTTTGTAAAGTTGTAAGTTCTGATTTAAGGGATCTACATGCGAAGTACCGAAGTTCTTCGTTTATGCTTGAATTCAGTCGTAGAAATAAGTACATAACCACTCATTTGTTAAGTGTTATTAGTTCTAATGTTTTCGTCGCGTACTCATTTTACCCAAAAATCGCACCACTTGATAAAAAAAAATTAAATAATCCACGTGCATGGATTTGAAAAAATTGTGGTGAGGAGGCCTCCATAATTTTGGGGGCCCTCCAAATGGTTGGCCTACCTCCCCAAAAATCCTGGCGCCGCTACTGTCGAAGAGAAAGTATTTTGCGCTACGGTTTAATAAGTGACGAAAGAAATCAATTTTTATTATTTCGTTGTTATATGTTTACCGACGAAAGTTTAGTTTAGTCGAACATTCAAGCTATGATTTTACATAAGAGGCTTTTGAGCTAAGTCATTAAAAGCAAAGATAATATAACTACGTACCCTAGATTCGAAATCACGGCGTTTCTCGATAGCGCGTTTTCTCGTGAGGCTTTTACTGAGTTCGCGCTCCATAGCAGGGTGAGAAATAAGGAATTTCAATAGATAACCCAAAATTATATTACTCACCTTTCGTTTTCTTTCGTTTAGAAACCTTTTTAGAGCTACAGGCATGATCCATTATTGTTTTAAAACAATATAACGCAAAAATATCTGGTATCTTGAAAACAGCAAGTCAAAAACCACGGCGCAATTTTCACTAAAACGTTTTTTAACTAGATGTCGGTAGAACTGCCAGATCGATGGAGGCAGTTTTTTCCGACTTCCGCCGGGAACTCAGTAGGAGCCTGCGTTTACGTGCAAGGAGCTTGATTTAGAATCTATAGGTACGTAGTTATATTATCTTTGTTAAAAGTGACTTGAACACTGGGAATGAAGACATTCTGGTTAGATGAATTGTCACTACGCATTTTACAGGCGCGGATTAAATAAACATGAGTCTTAAAATACGTACGTTGAAAGGCACAATGGCAATGTGCCGGAAGCTATCCAGATTGGTAGTTTTCCGTGGTAGAACAACGAAGCACGATTTCCGATCCAGAGAGGGTAATGGCGAACCGAGGAACTCTGTCCACGAGTGTTTCGGTTTAGCTTTTACTTCCAAAATCTGAAAGAACGTAATTGCAATATCTAAAATTAAACAAAAACGTATGATATCATTATGAATATGACATTTTTCATTTGAGCTTTGACGCTCGCGTTATCAAGAAAGATGTTCCTATTTGACATATTGAACTCGTGCAAATTAAAATTAAACGTTTGTACTGAACACGCGTTTCTGATATTAACGTTGGAAAGGTTAAAAAATAATGGTACTCCAAAGCTGCACGTACTGCAAATGGAGTGCAAAATTTAATAATAGGGCATATTACGGACCTATAAGAATAGCGCGTGTTGATGGTAGTGGTGAAAAATCTGTTAAAATTTCCCAACAGGATAAACGACCTCAATGAATAAGTACTACATTAATGAAAATTAACATTTTTGTTATTTGGTTCGTTTTACTTAAACTTTGGTAATTTCAATTTTTTAGTCAACCTGATATTTTCTTCGCCTACTTTGTTTATTAAACAAATTGCTTACGGTGGTCAATTTAATTTTTTGGGACGAAAATTATTAAATCATTGAATAATAATCATTCATTGTAATAGTTTACAATACGTATCGCCGCGCCTAAATTGTAATAATAATACAACTTTAAAAAAATGGGCAGGCCAAAAATGTACTGACCTTACCTTGACGCAGTTCCAAGTATTCTCATCAAATTGGCAAAGGGTAACCCATGACTCTGTTTGGCTTCGTGGTGACCAGTTCACGATAATGCGATTGTCATCAACCCAGGAGATTGCGGTGAGGTACAAAAATCTATAAAGGAAATGGACGATGCGGAATGTAGTAATATTGAATGCTCAAGTTTATTTTACCCAATCCCATCTAAACAACAATAGCGATAAGAACTTTATGAAAATAAATGATGATAATTTTTAAAAGTATCTAGAACAAATAAATGATGATAATTTTTAACCTGCTACTGCGGCGGTGGGTGTGACAAATTTCAGCTAGTCTTCTAAAATATTAAGAAAACGAATGCCAAAAAATAAAGATGCAAAAAAAATCCCAAACTTTAACTTTTCAAATTTATTTTGATTATTACATAAATGGCTATCGCAGTCAGAATTAGGTACAAACTTCACTTTCTTCGTACCTTTCTTCCCTGTGTTCTCTGGGTGCTTTTATTTCGAGAGGTGCATTTCTGAAATCACTAATCCACAGACTTGCGACTGGCAGTGCTCCACCAGGCTTAAAACGAGAAAGAACACTATTTTTGTTTCTCGTTGTAATCTAACGAGCTAAAATACTTTTTCAATTAGGTGCGATAACCAGGTAGTAGCTTTAACAATAGAAATCGTGGCGGAGTCATGGGGCACTGGGGCACTGGTTACAAATTAATAAATACGCAAAGTCAAGTTGCCAAAATTTTTTTTCAACTTAGTTTGTAAACACAGTTTACAATTTTTGTTCGTACGCTATCAAGGACAGCTCCTTAAATTTCCCACGTTAATTCTTACAAAAATAACTCGATAATTACAAACTTTGTTAGATTTTCATTTAAATCGTTGTGCAATATTAATATTTTCATTTCGCTTTTGTTTATAAATTATTGCATTTAAATATTTGGGGTTAAGTGGGTCATAAAAACTCACGTTTTTAGAAATTTGATCTGTAAAAGTTGTATTATAAAACGTGTTAGATTATACATTTATCCAGTACTTAGTTAGGGTGGGCTCTAGATTTGAAAGCAGCAGGGACTTTAAATACTTTGTAAGTTTACTTTTTTTACCTATAACACGAATCCAAACCTTAATGTTCTCATGGTTTTTGCGCTTGTTGCAGCCTACTTCCAGGGGCTAGTAGGCCACACTTTGAAGCTCTCTGGCGCTCTTTTAACGCATCGTAGGAAAATGGGGAAAAAACAGGCATACTTCTCAACTCACCCCCTACAACTCCTTAAAATTTTTGCATAACCTTTTGCAACACCCTGTATGTGTGTTTAGAGACTTGAATTGTAAGCTTTGTTTGAATAACGTACAAAAAGACTTTTACTTACTCTGGGATATTTAATGTGTCGAACTTTAGGATAAACGGATCCACCGTACCAAAGGTAATCTGTGCTATTGACTGAGCTTTCATTTATTAAAATAAAGGCCAACTTCTTTCCGTTTGGGAGCCACCAAAGACCTCTGTCAGTCTCCATTACTTTTTCTAACGGGAACATATTATTCGCTATCAAAATATAAAATATCGCTGCCTTTGTTCCAAAACCAGATATCTCAAGAATGTAAACTTGATTAAAAAATTATTTCAATATTTAATTATAGCGTAACGCGATACTTTTTTTTAATCATGGTAAAAATCGATAACTTCGAAACTACATGGGCGCTATTTTTAATAGTTAAAATGCTCTTTCCCAAAATGCCAAATAAAACCCAAATTCACGTAAATTGAGTTAACTGGTTTTGGAACTAAGCTAGCGATATGAAAAAATATTCACGAGAGTAAAACCTGAACCAACCTCTATAAAACCAGTTTAAGATCCCGATAAAAATAGCTTTGCTTGTAGAAATGGAAATATGGACCACTTTCGCACCGACCGATGGAATATAATATAAACTATTTTCGTATACAAAAACCTGTGAGAAACGAGATAAGTCTTGAACTTTTCACGCTTTTGGATGGGTTATTATTGCGTAACGAGCGAATGCTGTGAAAAACAGTTTACCATTTGGTTTCCAGCTGGACCCCATTCCACCAAGGCAATTTTATTGGCTTGTGTTGAAAATGGAAGAAAACTTGGCGTTCTTTCCAATAAATATAATTTATTTATATAAATTTACCCTAACATTTTTTCAACGTTTTCGTGTTAACGGAAAATACGTGAGCAGTAGACTTTTCGTCTCGTGATCCCCGGAAGATAAACCACGCCCCTACGTGATTCTGCGGGTAATTTTTCCCCATTATCTGGCGGTTCGTTATAGGGTCTTAAAAATATTAATTTCTGGTTCGTTTTTGGGTTTCAAAATACTAATTCGGGTTCGTTTTTGGTTTCAAAATATTAAATCTGGTTCGTTTTTGGGTTTCAAAATACTAATTCGGGTTCGTTTATAGGTTTAAAAATATTAAATCTGGGTTTCAAAATACTATATCTGGTTCGGTTTTGGTTTTCAAAATACTAAATCTGGTTCGTTTTTTAGTATCAATTTTGTTTTCTTAGCCACCGGGCTTAATCTGCTTTGCCCCACAACTTCCCAAACGTTCCTACGCCACTGCCACCTACGAGCAACAAACATAATACAAGGAGAACGCAACCCGTCAGAAGTCGTGGATTTTCTTGTGTACATTTTTCATTGCTTAGACGCTTTAGTGCCTGCTTTTGTCTGAAGTGGAAAATTCGTAAATTGTCTTCCCCCCGCCCGTAAAACGCTCAGCGTAAAGGTTTTCCCATTGAAATTTGCACACAACACTGCGTTAGCGTGTTTAAAGGCTAGCTGCGTTCTCCTTGTGTTTCTCGCTCCTAACTGCCACATACTGTCTGTTAACCCGAATACATTATTGCATCAGTCTATCGTTGAACTTACTGGCTGATTAGATCGTAAATTTTATAATCCGCTTGCCACCTAGTACGCGAGATCTGCGGGAATCTGGGTTAATAACTTGGTCCTAAAACGAAGGTAATTTAAATTATTACCTGAATTAAATTTGACATTAAAAGAAGATATTTTTTGTCAACGGACAAAGTACACTTCTGAACATGATTCTGTCTCTGAATTTGGAATTAATTTATTCAAACCGTCAAAAATTAGTAAAAATAATTATGAAAATTAATATTAATTTTTACTTACGAAAGTTATATTTGATAGTAAAACTGTTTTAGTAAGAGTGTTGGCGTTAAATAAAATGAGGGCTTCTTCGTGATCTTGATAAACTAATTCGTGCCCTGTCAAATGATACAGAGCGCTTACGCTTTTTTTCTTTCATCGGAGCCGTAATATGTTAAATAATTTACCTGTTATCCACGAAGCGTTGTAATCTCTTGGCACGAATTTCGACGATGTAAGGTCGTCTAGTGTGAGGCGCGTGCTTCTATATTGGATACATTGTACTAAAATAAAATAATTTCATATTTAGTTTTAATTATCATACGTGAAACAAAATTACTCATAAGTATGACCATTAGTGTATAGTATTGTTACATAAGTTTGACACTTCCTATTCTTCACATGCAAACGTTTTATTGAGAGCTATTCACAAGACAGACTGCACTACTGGCTTCGTCGCCTCGCTATTGGGAGATTTTCTTCTGGTGATGATGTCACTCTGTTACTAGCTCTCAGTAAAATATTCCCTAAAGTGACAAACTTATGGAACAATATTATAGACTATATAATTGTATGACATAAACATATTTTCTTTAATGAAACCTTGTTCACGAGGTTTCCTTTCCATGGTAACATTTTTAATAGCGCAAGAATTATAAGAATTTTTCATTTACCGTTTTGTATGTGCCGTGTGAAATAAGGTATCGTTGAATTGTTTTCAATGTAAATGTTATACAAAGGCATACTTATGAGTAATTACATAAGTGTATAATACTGTTACATAAGTGTGACACATCGTATTCTTTACACGCAAAAGTTTTACTGAGAGCTATTCACGAGACAGACTGCATTACGGGCTTCGTCACAGTTTTGCGTCCTCTTGCTTTCGCGTCACACGTAGCCTTTGGCAGCGCCTCTCTAGGGGGAGATTTTATTCTTGTGATGACGTCACTTCGTTAATATCTCTCAGTAAAATATTCCCCAAAGTGACAAACTTATGGAATAATATTATAGATTTATGGTAATTATGATATTATTAATGACAAATCTGGGAAGTGATCTTTTGGTTTATGGTAAGGCGATCTAACATATTTATTGAAAGGACGAATCATTACCGGGACTTAGAAATATGATGGCTGTCAAGATGAGCGAACAAACAGCGGCGATGACCAGCAACGATATAAAAATACCCCTCCAATTCCTTCCGTCAGGATCGAAGGTTGACAACTCCTAAATTAAACGCGAAACAAATTGTTTGTACAGATTGCTCTTTATCCGTAACACCTTCGTTCTTTCGCTTAAGGGCTTATTAAGAAAACAAATTCTTATTAAATTGCCTGGCAGTTCTGTCGAAATGTTTATGGAAAATGTTTCGAGCGGGAGCACCCAGGTGGCGTTCGCTCGTGCTCCGTCGCTCGCTCTTCGACAAACGCGATTGACCCGAGCCAGCGCTCGGAACAGCTTGCCTTCATTCCCGAAGTTAAGCCGTTTTGACAATGATTACTGAGAGACTTTTTTGACGGTTCCTTTCGAGGATCATTAATCATTTTTGTTGCTCCTTCGTCTATGTAAATATTAGGCGCCTATAAACCCATCTCGTCGTCAAGGGAGGTACGCCAGCTGCGGAAAATTCGCGCGCTAAATATGACCCTGCTTTAGGAACAAAAGGTATAACGCAAATTGACAAACTGCTCGACGAAAGAAATTTTTATTTTTTGAATTGGGGAATCGAGGCTCTGGAAATGGGCTTGTACTTTCGTACAACGAATGAAATGGATCCACACACACAGAGAGAGATAGAGAGAGAGAGAGAGAGAGAGAGAGAGAGAGAGAGAGAGAGAGAGAGAGAGAGAGAGAGAGAGAGAGAGAGAGAGAGAGAGAGAGAGAGAGAGAGAGAAGAAAAACCTAATTTTGAAGAAAGCCCTTAAGAGCCTTTAAACCTTCAATGACTTTAAAAGCCTCGTTTAAGCGCGCTTCAGACTCGAAGAATGTGCTCGGTTCTAGCGACGATAATCCCGTTATTCTCAATTTTAAATATTTATGGACAAGTGACCGAGTAAAATGTAACGGTAAAAAAGTTACAAATTTCATTTTGGAATTCGCGTAAGAGTCGAATCTTATTTTGTCTGATCCGTGTCTAAGGGCCCCTACAGAATTTCGAGAATAATAATTAATTTTCGTTCTTTGTTCGAGTGACGGAACAAAGACTTTGCGGGGAGTCATTTATTTTGGGGAAATGCGCTTGACATGGCGCCCGCTAAAGAACCTTTTTGTTTGTCTTTCTGTTTTATTCTCTTTTAGATATAGCTAAGCTAATGAATAATAATTTGACATAGAGTTCCGTTTATCAAATGAAGATTACTATTTCAGATTGTCTTATTAAAGCAATTGTTTACATTTGTTGTAATTTAAATCATCACGCTTGAAGGTGATATCTTTTGTTTGCCCGAAGTGGTACTAGGCTGGCCATGTATTTAGCGGATGACAATAAATAAAACGGTTGCTCATTTTAGCACAGGAATATTTAGCCATCAAATTTGACGTAACCCTGACCGTATTCAAATTAAGGTTTACAATGTAAAACTGGGTAAAGCATTATCTATGGTACTTTATCGTAAAAATAAATTTCCGGAAAATGATAATCAGGCCCGGAAATTCGGAGTTATGTACACAAATTTTTATTTCTTATGTATACGCTATGAAACATTATGAAGTGCAGTAAATCCAAAAGACATGGCTTCTGGCTTTGTATAAAAACCTGGGAAGCACTTTTTCTTCGTTGAGTCTGTTAAAGGGGTTTTCCCATTTGGATAAATAAACTTGGAGAAGTGTTATAGTAAAAGTGCAGTGTGGAAACTATAGGGATGCATCGATATATCGGCCTATTTTTGTCTAATATCGGTATCGGCCAATATCGGCTTAGACGAAGCCGATATTGGCCGATACCGGTATTAGAAAATATTTTCAGAAACAAAATTTAAAATTAAGAAAATTCTCGATTAACTAACTAATGATAATATTTTATTTGATTGGCTAATTAGTTCAGGTTCAACCCCAATTTTTTCCGTACTCTGTCAGTAGTTGCTTCTTTATTAAGGTAACAGTTTCTTTTATCTCTTTAAGAAGGTATATTTTAAATTGGCACGGTTCCGGTACGTCGTACGGATAAGAGGAAATGTAAATTGACTTAAGGGCGACGATAGCGAGCTAAAGATGTGATTTTTACCTTGGTTCTTCCCAACAGCAAGGCGTCCATCTCGCCCTGCGGGGCTGCTTGTACTGGGTCCGTGTCTCGGCGTTGTGATCGCTCTGTGCCCATTTGTTCATTCGGATCACGTGATGATTTGAGTGGGCGCTTATTCGCTCACCCTTGGAGAACGAACGCGATCCCAATTCCAGATGAAAGAAATGTTTCGTTTGCCAAAGTAGGAAGAGCGGAAATTGAGAATCTGCCGCCGGCGGAGAAGGCCGAAAGATGATCGGGGAGATGGACCTGAAAATGTGACAAACGAATGAAGACGTCAGCGAGATTCGTTTCGAAGATATCAAAAGAATAAAGAATGAAAAACCAATGAAAGGGCGAAAATGTAAACACAGAAAAGATTCTTTTTCGTATTATCGACATATCAGCGTGAAAAAAAAACGGAATAAATGGGAGCAAATGAAAAGTATCGAGTTGGCGGAAATTTATCCAAAGCCTGTAAAGATAATGCCGCTTTGGAAAATAATATTTTAGAAGACACCTCGCAGCGCGTTCGATAAGCTTTAAGAAAATCGATATTTTTAACATTAATTAATGTTTTCTTGTCAAATCTAGGACACCGCTATTTTACACAAAACACGACTAGCGACACAGTATCATGGTAGTTTGTTAGTAGTCACATAAGTAACATAATAACAATAAGTACGGTTTTAATGCCAATTTTCTTACCGAACCTTTTTTCAACACTGATACTCTCGCCTAGGTTCGTCTTGAATTTGCAACGGAACTGGGTAGTATATTACCCTCTTTGGTAGTAGTGTATTTAACTTTGGATATATTTGGACACTAGGGGGCTCTGTGCCGAGCAATAAAAACTTATTGGGGTTAACGTTAATAGTTAGTGTAGGGAGCTGTTGGCTCGCGTGGCATGCAGGGCTTGCCACCACCCTCCTACGCATTGTTACCCGGCCACCTGAATTAATGGCTTTAAAAGACGCTTGATGACTTAGGCCTAAGGTGGTTCCTTGGGTCTTAGCCTAGCTGATTATTATTATTATGATTAAATAACTCTGAAAATCAGTTCGGGGATAATTTTTCTAATTAACTATTTTATATTTAATTTGTTTAAATAGTTTCCAATATTTAAATCACAGCCTTCAAGCACTTTTACAAACAATTTCTACTCTCACAATTCTAAGCAGTAATGTCGGCGTCGGTAGTGACCATGTTTGTAATAATTTGAAATGTTCGAAATGAACTTTCCTAACTTGTTGACACTTTTTTCTCTTAATACTATATGCTTGCAGAAAAAATGAGTGGAGTTAATACAATGCTTCTGAAAAAAATTGAGACAATCTTTTCCAAAATTCTTAATCGAAATTTTTTCCAGTAGAAAGGATTTTCAATACTTGAAATCGTTTTTTATTTGGATTTTCGATACTTTTTTCATTTCCTTTCTTTTGGGACTGGTTTGCCATTTATTTCAAACGTGTCACTTGCTTTTTTATTTTTAAAGGATGTGCCAAACACAATTTAAACCAGATGGCGCAGGTCTTAATAGTATTCACGTCACGGACCCTCTCCCCTTGGCTTGCCCAACCTGACGCCCACTCGAACACTAAGCTCGATAAGCCAAGGTTGCACTGCCATTTGTCACATAGTACTTCAGAAACATGTTATTTAACTACTATTGTTGTTATGGTTCCAATGTTATATCCCAAAGTGGCTGAGTGAGCACCATCTCAAAGGGAAATATTTTCTATCATTTACCTCCATTTCGATCTATTGATGTATCATTATAGAGTCTATTTGACATAATATCAAAAATTCAAAATAAAATTATTAAAACCTGCTTAGGACGTCAATACCGACATCCAACTATATTAGCGTATAATGAAATCCATGTTTTACCCCTTAGATAATTATTTTTGTATAATATAATTTTGGAATTCCGTAAGATGGTGCTGATGCGGAAGACTTTACAGATTACCACCTTTAAGACTACTAGGGCTATTATGAGACATGATCTAACAATTCCCCGAATATATAAATCTGTTTGTAAAATATGTATTGGCTATATAGGCCCGAAGATTTTCAATTACCTGAAACTACAATCTATAGTCATAACTCTTCTCTAACTGTATTTAAGAAACTTATAAAAAAAGGAGGTGTTGATGTTATTTACTTAAATTTACATACGTGATATTTTTATATATTTCTGTGTTGATTTTGCATTTGTTTATTTTCGGTTTGTTTATTTTCTTTTGGTGTTAATTTAAAATTCATAATCTCATATTAACTGTATATATTGCCCACCCAATACAAGCTATGCTTAATGGGTGGGTTGGACAACAATGTACATTAATGATTAAATTCAAATTCAATTTAATTCAATTCATTGAAATTTCGTGCCTATTTTTATGGGTACACACATTTAATAGATTGATATAGCGATCGCGAAGGATCGATACTTTCTATCCATTGATGTACCTGTTTCATAAACCTTTATTGCTTTATCGGTTTTAAAGAAATCAAATGCCCATTTCTTTAGGCCCCGATTGCCCAAATTGATATAGCGACCTCGAAGGATCGATATTTACTATCGATTGATGCATTTTAATCATTTATTGCCCAAATGGTTTCAGCCCTATAGATCCATTGTCTTAAAGGGGAACGGTCAAGCTTTAACCAGTTAGATAGCCCTATAGCCCATTAAAAACTAAAATTTATGGCGAAAACCGCTTTAAAAAATATTGAGTGGTTAATTTTTAATAATATAAAGAAATTTCGGGAAATCGAAAAGCGCGCGTCCGCTGCGACACCTGGTGAGAAATCGGTGAGACAGAAAAACAACGTAAAAGCGCGCGCTGCTGAAGACGCAAAAAATTTGTTGTGCACTCGCGGCGTGTTCCAGTTATACGAGACCTAAGCCTAAATTGCGCGATTTTAAAAGTTAGGATAGTTCGCAAATCGCTCATACGGGGTTAGGGGCGCTGGCGGCAGCACCTAAGATGGCGACGAAAATTCAAACCCAAACACCTGGCGTTATTTTTCGTTTCAGCTTTTTGGGCCAAAAGCTACTTTTCAAGACAAAAAAAGGTACGTGTTAGTATATTGAACGTCTTGTTAATCTTTTGATACGGAAATAAGGCCATATTTAGAAAAGCTTGGCCGTTCCCCTTTAATTTATTTTATGGACCCACGATTGGCAAATTGTTTTTGCTAACCAACTAAGGCGAAGATTAGGAAAGATAGAGGAAACTAAAAAAATATCAATTAAATTCCTATCAAGTGCCAATGACGATAAATCTACGTTTCGCGGGAACCAAAACTTTGCATTTTCATTTGGAGGACGATAAACCGCCATTTGATTAAAAACGACGTCGCGCCACTGGCATGCTTAGTTAGAGGGAACAAAGTCCGATCGAATGACGACTCAATTAAATGTTTATCAAGTGCCATTGAGGAGAGCTCGCCTTTTTTGTCCTCTACATATAAAGAGGTTGAGGATAAAAAGGAACGGCCATCTATATTTAATAGCTAGAGTTTCCGGCTTGAATACTTAACAAGTTGGATATCGTCCGACTTCTTGATGAACGCGAAATTTAAAGTAAGACGTGTGATCCAGCGCTTTCGGAGATTTGAGATAACATACGCCTAGAGCACGCTCGAGCTTCATTTTGCGAAACACACGATTCTTTAAGTGTTTAAAGGGGAACGATCAAGCTTTAACCAGTTAGATAGCCATATAGCCCGTTAAAAACTAAAATTTATGACGAAAACCGCATCAAAAAAATATTAAGTGGTTAATTTTTAATAAAATAAACAAATTTCGGGAAATTAAAAAGCGCGCGTCCGCTGCGACACCTGGTGAGAAATTGGTGAGACAGAATAACAATATAAAAGCGCGCTCTGCTGAAGACGCGAAAGATTTGTTTTGCACGCGCGGCGCGTTCAAGTTATACGAGACCTAAGCCTAAATTGCGCGATTTTAAAAGTTAGGATAGTTCGCAAATCGCTCACCAAGGAGGATAGGAAGGGAGGCGAAGTAGGAGGGATGAACGCGCCAGCATCCTTGTAAGAAGCTTAGCGCGCGCTCGGCGGGAAAATTTCGGAAAAATGGCGGAAACACGTTGCGTAGCGGCCGCAATCTGGCCGCCATTTTTCCGAAATTTTCCCGCCGAGCGCGCGCTAAGCTTCTTACAAGGATGCTGGCGCGTTCATCCCTCCTACTTCGCCTCCCTTCCTATCCTCCTTGCGCTCACTAAGGTTTTTGGCGTTATTTTGCGTTTCAACTTTTTAGGCCAAAAACTATTTTTTCAAGACCAAATACGGTACGTGTAAGCATATTGAACGTCTTGTTGATCTTTTGATATGCAAATAAGGCGATATTTGGAAAAGCTTGGCCGTTCCCCTTTAAGTCTGTCTTTAAATCAAACAATACAAATAATAAAAAACTTGATATGAAAGTTATTTTAGACTCTCCGTTAAAACTTTAGTTTTCGTAAAAATGGAATTGTAATTAAAAATTATTACAATCTTACAATAAAAAAACGTTTATAACTGCTTAAAACTGTTTAAAATGTCTTAAACCATTTGGTGGGTTTAATGGTCGTTTACATCCTGCTTTAAGTGTTTATTGGAAACATTTGGTATAAAATTTGGTAAAGTGGAAATTCTGGTCAACCGTGTTTAAGCGGTTTCGCCTCGAGCTCTTCGGTTTCCCCTTCCATAAAAACATACTTGGTGAACGTTAATAGTTAGTGCAGGGAGCTGTTGGCTCACGTGGCATGAAGGGCTTGCCACCACCCTCCTACGCATTGTAACCCCGCCACCTGAATTAATGGCTTTAAAAGTCACTTGATGACTTAGGTCTAAGGTGGTGCCTCGGGTATTGAGCCTAGCTGATTATTATATCCAGTCAATATGATTGAACAGCCTGAATTTTAAAACTCAGTCTCAGTCAAATTTAATCATTTTAAGTCTTGATTAAAACTATCCATATCGTTCCGTAGCTCGCTTCGCTTCAGTGGCGGACCTCCAGAGACCATGGCCTTTGGTTTGAAAGAACGAACTCTAAAACGAATAATGTTGCGACGTCAAAACTGATTTCTGCCGCGATCGATAGGAGGCAAGAGAACGATTTATAAAACCGTTCTCTCCACTTTAAGATTAACGATTGACGTAAAGATGTACCGCAACAATCTCCAAACCCGATCGCTCTTCCAACCGTTCCCTCTTTTAAAGTAAATGAAGTTTGAATATAACTTTTGATTTCCTAGCTAATAATCCGAAAATTCCCGTATGATTTTAATATTGTTCGAGGAAGATTGAATCGAGAACGGAACGACTGAGCTCCGCCGTTTTATTTTATTTATTAATTTATATCGCGGAAACTTTGGCGAAGATTTCGGAGAAGCCTTGTTCCCGGAAGATTCGTTAATTGTACGGCTAAGGTTAGAATTCATTACTTAACGAGACGCCGTTGCGAATTCGTTATATTCAAAAGCGGCTCTTTTGGAACGGCGAATCAGTCGCTTTTCATTCTTAATTATAGCACTCGGGCGCGTATATCGCGTCAGGCGCGCGTGTTCCGATGCGAAGTAGATTTCATTAGCGAACCAAATTGGAAGAAATATAAATTGTATCGTCTCGTGAAGGGCTCGCGAAGGAGAATATACCCGAGGCCGTTTCGCTTCCTTCCGCGACGGAGCGCGAAGATGTGTTCCAGAATTGGGGCCTTTCAACTAAATTGAACGATTGTAGATTTTATAGATCCAACCGGGATTGTTCCCTCGAAAGACGGGCGCGCTGAACAAGACGGCCCGAGACCCTGAAAAGAGCGCATCCGGCGCGTGGGAAAATAAAGGACTTCCTGAAACACGATAAAATCTCCTTTCATTATTGCGAGCCCGAGTTTCTTGTCTCTTCACGATGGCCTCTCCAAGTTTCGATCCTTTTTTTCCTCCTAAAAGGATTTTTCTATCGCCACCAGGCTTCCAACTATTTTGTAGAACTTTTACGGAGAAGTTCGACGTCTTCCCTTTAGGTTGTATCGCCAGGCTCAACTTTTTTCCATTCAGTTTGTTGTAGTCTGTTTCTATAGAGAAATCTCTCTTAAAAGTTCTTTGTTATTTATTCTGACTCGTTACTATCGCTTAAAATGGCACGAGAAATGTTTCGAACGCGTTTAGAAGTATCCGTTAGTACCAGTCCTTCAACTAATTGGATATTTTAACGCGCATTTATATATTTTTGCATCCCGTACGTCCAACCGTTAAGCGCGTGTTTATCTGAAAAGTTTTAGACCCTAAGTATGTTAGTTATTACGCTAGCTTTGAATCTTCAATTCTTGTCCAACCCTATAAGAATTTGAAGCTCCAAGAATATATAAGGGAGAATAGGCGGGTAGCACCCTGTTGGCCTGGTGATTCCCGGGGGGGAAACCACGCCCCTCCGCCTTTAAGCGCGTTATCTTTCCCCCTTTCCTGTCGGTTAGGGGGGGGGGGTCGAGAAATTCCGGTAAGATCGCGATATCTCTGGCCGTGTAGGCGGGGAATGTCTTCCGGGAATCACGAGCGCAAAGGTCACGCATTCTACGTTGACCCGAATACATTCCAGTGGAACGCTCATTCCAGCTCTTTTAACCGCGAATTGTCGAGGCCAAGCTGTTAATTCATTCATTTTACTGGTACTCTCGCGAAATTTGCAGACTCGAGAACATAATTCGTAATTTCAGAAGGCAAGATTTGGTACGCGTACTCGGTGTATCTAGATTCATTAGCATGAAAATGCGCGCGGGGTACGCCGGGTAATATCGCGCTGGCTGAGAACGCCATAGTTTCGTCATTATAATTGGCTTAGTCTTCATTATCAGCCTCGCGTAAAATTCGGAACCTGGTGTACCCACCGAGATAAGGATTTACAAAAATAATAAAGCCACGCGAATCTATCAAGCGGAAAAAACTGGCGTATACGTACGCTCGGTCCGAGACCGCATTTATATTAAAATTTTTAGGACTCTTTGCGTACGTATTTCAAATGTTCATATACAGGGTGTTCACTAAAAAACGAAGAATGATAAATAACTGAAAAACGTTCTTTTTGAAAAATTTCAAATTTCTATGGAACATTCCTCGTGCAGGGTAACATTTACTAGTGTAAAATAGAATGACCTTGAACCATGTCTTCAAGGTTATTCAAAAACTATCTTGACAACCGTTGGATTTACGGATTTGGTTGTTGCTCACCATATTAGTAGTTCAAATAACTTTGATTGGACCAAATTTGACCAAACAGAAGCCGATAAATTGAAGGTTAATGAATTCAGTGTTTGATAATATACTAATCTGATTAGTTTTAATGTGACTAAATCAAATATATACTGAATTGTTTACAATGGTTCAATTATACCACCTCGTTTAACGACGGAGTTCATAGTGTTGTTCAACATTTCAATTGAAATGTCACGGAAGGCATATCAACATGGTTCAAGTTCATTCAATTTTACACTAGCAAATGTCCCCCTGCACGAGGAATGTTCCATAAAAATTTTACATAAAAAAAAACGTTTTTCAGTTATTTACTATTTTTCGATTTTTAGTGGACACCCTGTATATTTGCGGCAGTTTTTGAAAAGTTTAGAGTCCGACTGTTATTTGGCGCGAAACATACGCTTGGTCGAATCACTCTTAACAGCTTTAATTGAATAATGGTAAAGCGCTACTCTCGTGTCAATTTCGAATACGCAATTAACGATTTCTATTTCGTGGCTTTGTTGGTTTTAAAACGAATTTATCTCTCGCTTTATACGGGCATCCGGTTTTACAAACGCTCCTAACTGATAAGGCTCAGATTTATTGCCATTGCTGGTACGATTTTGGGACTCAAAATTCTAATAGATTATATTACAATTGGTCCTTAATGGAAAATATTCATTAGATCGACTTTTACCGGAATATTTCGTTGTAATAGCATTTTAACTAGTTTTACCGTACTGCGCGTATAATTCCGCTTATAAAGCGAACTGCGGTATTTAAAATATGGTAACCTCATTTTCGTAATTCAAAAGAAAATAGTATTGGATGCGATAGACGAATATTGAAAGGATTTGGGTACATTTGTTCGAATTTCATTCGTCCGAACGGTGGTACAAATGTCCGAATGATCATTTGTCCGAATGCCGGAAAACAGGATCGTATGTCCGAAAACGTATTTCATTTGCCCGAAAAATTTATCACATCTTTTGTTAGTGATTTAGTCGTCCAATTTATGTTAACTTTACTGGCGAATTTCATTTGTTCGAATAATCGTTTGTCCGTTTTTTCGAACATTAGGAATTGGTTGTTTTTTTTTTAAATATTGTTAATATAAGAAAATAGTAACATTGACGTGAACATCACCTAACCTAACCTAACCTAACCTAACCAAATATACAATATATAGATATAGCAGCAATTAAGAAAAAACAACTTGAACAAACAACGATATTTACAATGTAGTTTTTTATTTTTTATTCTTGCACTAAAAAAAATCCGGACTAAAAAAACAGCAATAAGAAATACTAATTTAGCGACAGAATTCGGACAAGTGATGCTACCGATTCGGACGAATAAAACAAACAAGTTGTCCAATTCGAACTATTGAAACATTTGTTATTTCGGCGGTTCGGACGAATGAAATTCGAACATTTGTTCCACCGTTCGGACGATTGAAATTCGAACAAATGTACCTACCCCATTGAAAGTAGCTTATATTCCGTAGTCGTTTTCAAAAATATGAGATTCCTATAGCTGGGTGGGAAAACGAAAGTTGGCCATTATCGGTGTTTTCTATTAAACCAACTAATCTTAATCTAACTCTTTCTTCGTTGAGTCTGTTAAAGGGGTTTTCCTCAGAGCACCCAAGTTTCCCTTTTGGATAAATAAATTTGGAGAGGTGTTATATTAAAAGTGCAATGTGGAATCTAGGGATGCACCGATATATCGGCCTATTTTTGGCTAATATCGATATCAGCCAATATCGGCTTAAACGAAGCTGATATTGACCGATACCGGTATTACAAAATATTTTCAGAAATAATATTTAAAAATAAGAAAATTCTCGATTAACTAACTAATGATAATATTTTATTTGATTGGCCGCGCCACGGGTCCACGTACGCCAGATTTCTGAAGCTAAATCATACCTTTTTTAGACACGGGGTTACGAGTGTAAACAAATCAAAAACAACGATATTTGATTTGTGATAGAAAATATGTATCAAGTAAAATTATGGATAGTAGATTTTAGAGGATCGGTAAAAAGCCTGGTTTTTAGCCCCCGCAAACCAATCGCACTAAGGGAGTCGGCCAAGATTATTTGAAAAAAACAAGTATCGCTAAGAGTGGATGATACAGTTGGAAAAAAGAAAAAAGATAAACACGAAGTACATTTTTACGTCAATAGGTATTTTTTCACGTTTTTATAGATTAAATATGATATACTAAATATCAGTTGATAGTTTTTATTGAATTAAAAAACCAAAATTACGTAACAATATCAACCGCATTAGATTGCCATTTTGAAATTTTAAGATCACGGGGTTCAAACGACCTTGCAAAACTCCCTCGGAGTCTCTCGAGCTGATTGATACGCGGGGAGAAATAAAATGCACTGTGGAAGGGTATCGAAAACCTGTCCTCTTAATTTACTGTCCATGGTAAAATCAAGCAATCTTCCTTGTCCGGCTGAGAAATATTTCACCTGGCAGCGCTGTTTCTCAACACCGAAAATGGTGGACGAAATATTGTTCTAGCCTGATGGATGGCTTTATCGACCGTTATTTTGAATTATCGCTAAAACTATTGTAATTTTATGTAGATTGGTTTGTTAATAAGTAATATAATAGCCATAAGTATGATACTGTAAACACTGCGATAAATACGAGCTAAAAGGTGTTTAGTTCTAAAATTCGATAACAACTAACTTCAGAAACTAAAAATAAAAAAATAATCAAATAGGCTATTACCCAAGGCACCACCTTAAGCATAAGTAATCCAGTGACTTTTAAAGCCATTAATTCAGGTGGTCGGGTTACAATGCGTAGGAGGGTGGTGGCAAGCCCTTCTTATTCAGTGATTTTGCGTGAATTAAGGAGTTATTTTTTGTGTATTTAACGGTTAGTTTCCGTGAATTCGGGTATTATTTCGCGTACATTAATTTTTTTGTGTGTGTGTCAATCGGTTATTTTTCGTTGATCAATCAGTTATTTTTCGTGCATTAATTAGTTATTTTGGGTGCATTAATTGGTTATTTTTTGTGCGTTCATTGGTTATTTTGTGTGCAATAATAAGTTAGATTCTGTGCATTAGTTGCCTATTTTTGTGCATTAATTGGTTATTTTGCGTGCAGTCATTGTTTATTTTGCATGCATTAATTACTTAGTTTTTGTGCATTAGTTGGCTATTTTGGGTGCAATAATTGGCTATTTTGAGTGCATTAATTGTTTATTTTTTTTTATTTATGTGATGAAAAGGTACACATTACACGGTGAGTTTTCGTCTAATACCAGATAGAATAGAGTTTTTGGGATACAATACATTTATTGGTTGTGTTTTATATTGATAAATAATTTGTTCAATAGTGCATGCCTTAATTTTCATTCTCTTTAGGACTAGAATGCATAAGACGTAATTAAAATATAGTTTAATACATATCATAAACATATGACTAAGAAACACCTTCTACCTCTTCAAAGCAGTATTTCTTAAAAAGATCTCCAATCTCTATAATTCTGCCCAATTATCTTACAAAATGTATGTGAAGGACGTACGCCACGATATTGTATATTAAAATTAAAGATATACTTATAATTAATTAAATTAATGAATAGACCTCAGAAAAGAGGTTTTTCAAAATATATTTATAAATTGCTTTTGAAATCTTGAAATGGAGACCTTTTTAGCGTTTGAAAGTCAAACAAACTTTCGGAAAACAGTACGCCATAAATAAAAAACCGCTTTATACATGAAAAAGAAGCTTAATACATGCAAAACAATAGTTTAATGTATACGAAATCTTCTCATCGTACACTCAAAATACGTTTTTATTACTCGAAAAATAACCTGTTATTGTATGCCAAATATCTGCTTAATACACGAAAACTAACTGCATAATTTACGCCAAATAACCTATTAATACACGGAAAATATCACTTAATGCACGGAAAATAACCAATTAGTTCATGCAAAATAACGAATTAATGCACGACAGTAACTTCTTAATGCACGAAAAATATCCCTAACTACATGAAAAATAACCAATTAATGCGCACAAAATAACCAATTATTGCACGAAAAAGAAGAGTTTGACACACGAAAAATAACAAATTTATGTACTCGAAATAATCTCTTAATGCATGAAATTTAACCGCTAAATGCATGAAAAATAACTCCTTACTACACGCCCAATAGCAGCTTAATACCGTATGATTTAATGTAATTTAAACTTAATAAGCGCATTGTATAATCGGTAAGTATGCATAAATTAACGCTTAAAAATACCTGGTGAAACACGTGCTAACTAGGGTTTACCAAACGTGTTTTTGCACGTTTTAGAAACACGTAATAGGTACGTGTTGTTAGTACCTGGAAAAGGCCGAAACCTACTAACGAATATGCGAAATATTTTCTTTAAAAGGTAAAAACTTTATCTTTAAATTTCGTTTTAAATGATATTTGCAGTGACATAGCCAGAAACGCGTCCAAGGTCTTGTCAGACTATGTAAAAGCTAAGAGGGGGTAAGGAAGGGGATACAAATTTTGCATAGTCAAAGACACGCCGAAGGGAGCTTTTTTAAAAGGAACCATTCACTTGTCTACGCCACTAGTTATTTGTCCACTTTTTGAAACCTCAATTACCAATCTACTGATATATTTTGCAAATATATCCGGTATAGCAAGAGCACGTGTAAATTAGGGATATATCTACGTGAGTATAACGTAAAGCTTAACACTTTTCCAACATAGTTATTTATCTACTATCTATATACGAAAAAACCACCTGTCTGCCAATTTAGTGATATATATACTATATCGTATACGTAGAAAACACGTGCAGTGAAACACATGACTGAATAAGTGTCTTATATAGTAACTTAACACGTTGAAACGACGTATACATATTACCAAAAGTAGAATAAGACCTAAAAGTGTGTCAGCTGTACCTTCGCGTATAGTAACTTAACACGTTGAAACGACGTATACATATTACCAAAAGTAGCATAAGACCTAAAAGTGTGTCAGCTGTACCTTCGCGTATAGTAACTTAACACGTTGAAACGACGTATACATATTACCAAAAGTAGCATAAGACCTAAAAGTGTGTCAGCTGTACCTTCGCGTATAGTAACTTAACACGTTGAAACGACGTATACATATTACCAAAAGTAGCATAAGACCTAAAAGTGTGTCAGCTGTACCTTCGCGTATAGTAACTTAACACGTTGAAACGACGTATACATATTACCAAAAGTAGCATAAGACCTAAAAGTGTGTCAGCTGTACCTTCGCGCCTATTAAAATTTCTAGTGAGATCTAGTCAAACTATAGACTACATAACCTACTAGTTGGAATAGTACTAGCAACATTATATTTAGTCTATAGTCTGGCGCGATTATCTCTCTTCGATTTACCCGCCCGTAAACATACGTTCTAAAACGCCTCACTCGGCGGCGCTGGAGTACCTCGATTTTGATGACGCATTTTTCGACCCCCAGCTTCGTTTCCCTTTTTTACTTTGCGACAAACTCTCTCTGACACACTTTTGGGTCTTATGTTACTTTTGATATTACTCAACATGGAATATGAACGATGAATACTAAATATCAACCTAATATACACGTGCTAGTGCTATCTGGGAAGTGTCATACTATTATATTACTTATGGACATGGTTATTTTAAAATATGGGTTAACCCAACCAATGCATATCATGTAGACATTAATTTTTACATTCGATTAATTGACGAGATTTTTCGTCAGAAATAATTTATTTAATTGGCTAATACGAGATTATTAAAATATATTTTCCGTTGAAAAATATCCGAGCGTATCTCGTATTCCGCGCCAAACCTCGCGACGATATTTTCTCGGTTTTCTATCTCTAGGATTTTCAGGGAACGGAAATCCTATTGATTTATTTCCTTGAAAAGGCTTTGAATGGGCTAACCTTCTTCCGCTTCAGCGAGAAACCGCGTTGGTAAATATATTGGCAATTCCCCCGGATGATTCAAAACAAGCTTTAACATTTCAGGTCAATATAAGGTCTTCACTGTCCTAAAATGCGAGAGCTTTTTTCAAAAACACTTCAGTTTCGAACGCGTTTCTCTTTCCGAGAAACTGATATTCCGGCGAGACTCGCCTTTTGGGGATTGCGGGAAATGCAAATTGATTGGAAAACATCGACAGCTGAAATGTGACAGCTATAGTGACTTTTTAAAACAAATAAGGTTCACTGAATCCCCAATTTAGTGAATTTGAAATGTTTGCATTATGTATATTTCGATAATTATTTTATTTGTTAAGAGGGGAAGAATACAGTAAAAGCCTCTTTTTCGTTCAAGCTGAACGTTTCTGTTTTAACAATTACATAATTTAATTATATTTTCCTATTAGGCTGAACCTTCCTCTAGCGCTTAAAATAATTTTGATAATTCTAATATTAATAGTTAACGAGATATAAGGTCCTAACTAAAGGATAGTTTGGGCCCTTGCCCAACTTGTTTAGCTCCGGGGGTCCGAATTAAAACGTAATAACTTAATTACTTTAAAATTTAAAATTGTCAAAATTATTTTAGTCACTTAAAAAGAGGCTGTTTTACTCTTAAATATTAATTTTATAATTTAAAATACAAAAGTAAAAGAGTTCAGCTTGAAATAATGGCCACTGTAGTCTTCCCCCTTAAGAAGTTTAAAAACCACAGTATTAATTTTTCCAATGTTTAAAATAATTAATATAGCCAGAATATACCAGAACTATAGTCGGTTTTTTAAATATGTTTAATTTACAATAATTGAGATAAAGCTTTGTTATGTTTGAATATATAATTAAAATTAAATGATATTTACTATGGTGATCTGAGAGGTTTCGAAAGGTTAATTTTAATTAATCAGAGCACTGAACGTATTTAAAATAAACATTAATATGTGGATAGCACTTTCGCCTCGCAGCAAGAGGAGACGGGTTCGATCCCAGCTAGTGGCACTGGGTGAAAACTCGGTTTTCTCTTTCCATAAAGGTTAACGGTAATAGTAAGTGTAGGGAGCTGTTGGCTCGCGTGGCATGATGGGCTTCCCACCACCCGCCTACGCATTGTAAACCAGCCACCTGAATTAAAGGCAATAAAAGTCGCTAGATGACTTGGGCCTAGGGTGGTGACTTGGGTATTAGCCTAGCTAATTATTATTATTATAATTAAAAAAAATAAAAAAATGCAGTTGTTTTTATACTTATTAAATTAGTTCTTTCTCAGTTAGGTTATCATTAACATTTGTCTTAACTTAGATTTCTAGTGCGCTCAAGAAACCGTTCACACTCCAGGGGAGGAAATGTAGAGTGGTCTGGGATTTTTCCAGTTATTGAAAGAGAAATTTTTTATCCCTTTATTCCCCAATCCGCATACTGATCCTGTTTGCGATGGAAATTTATTCATGAGTAATGCTAGGCTCTTTAATGCTGGTAGTCTCGTTAAGACTCTTTCGAGTTTTCCGATAAAATAAATATACCCTATTTTTACGCGTACCAGGTTTTTTTCTCTTGGTTCATCATCCACACCACAATTTTTTTTCTATACTCAATAATATTACAAATTCTAATATTTTCCATACATAATGGATAGATATCCAAAACAAACTAAGAAATGAATACACGATACCGGTATGAAAAGGAAACCGAGCGTATTTTCTACTGCCCCTTATAGCAGCCCTTGCTTCCACGTAAAACGTGGGTGTATTGTAGGTTTTAAGGTAATACAAAACTTACAATACACCCGCGTAGTGGTGGAAAGCACCAACTGCTCAAAGGGGCACTGCATTTTCATCTCTATTTATGAGATTTTCAAGTAAGACTAAATAATTGTAAAACTACCGTTTATCGGAGCTTCGACCTCTGCTACAGATTTTATCATTGATATTAAGATTTTATTTTTATTTTTTATTTTATTTTTGAAAATAAATATCTCTAGCTAATATGATGGAATAATTAATATTCAGCTAGGCTAATACCCAGGGCACCACCTTAGGCCCAAGTCATCTAGCGACTTTTAATGCCAATAATTCAGGTGGCCGGGTTACAATGCGTAGGAGGGTGGTGGCAAGCCCTTCATGCCACGCGAGCTAACAGCTCCCTACACATACTAATAATAATCAGCTAGGCTATTACCCAAGGCACCACCTTAGACCTAAGTCATCAAGTGACTTTTAAAGCCATTAATTCAGGTGGCGGGGTTACAATGCGTAGGAGGGTGGTGGCAAGCCCTTCATGCCACGCGAGCTAACAGCTCCCTACACATACTAATAATAATCAGCTAGGCTAATACCCTAAATGTTAATCTGCTTAATACCCAGTATATTTCCTTTTTAAATTTGTTTAAATATCAATATTCAAAATTAATTAAAATTTCAACAGAAAAGAGAAAAGGTTCTCAAAGGGTGTGTAAGAAAAAACTTTCGTCACTTGTGGCGTGACCGAGCTAAAGGGTCTCTAAGCAGACTCCACCTTTTTGTTTCATTAGTAGCTTTGGCAACGTACATTTATTCCATTAGTAGTCTTGACGACGTGTTTTAAATAATAAAGAACGCACTTCGTCTACAAAAGGACCTTTAGCTCAGTCACGGCGACTGTTTCTTCTTGTATTCCCATTCTTATTGAACTGAAAAACGGTATGGAATGACAAAAGCGGTATTTTAAGATATTCTTATTTTTCGTTTTTCTTTTAGTTTAGTTAAATCCGAAACTTCCGTAAAAGACATTTGTAATACGGTACTTAGTATAGTTAGAAACCCATTACGATCATTTGAATAACAGGCAGTGGTTTTGGAAATGCTGGAAAATTAGGTTTTGTTCTAACGAATTGTCTGCCTCCCGAATAAAAAGTTGCTTTTTATTTAAAAATAACCGGAAAATATATAGTTTTTTTTCTTCAAAAAAATTTATTATATATTTTTGCGCGTGCAAGCTGCAACAAATCTAAAGTAGAAAGGTTCTCTCGGCTGATAAATCATTATAAAGGCGCTGAAGTATAAAACTTTCCAAACTGAAAGAGAGGGAGATCTTTACGTTGTTTCGCTCTTTGCTAAGGTTCGCTTTTCTTATCTATCGATTTTTACTTTCTTCGTGGAGCGCTGCAGTTTTTGATCTTGAAAAGCAATCTGAACCCGGCAGAAATCTCTGGTGGGAGAGACACGGATAGATTCGGAACAAATGATCACCCACTCGCACGCCACTTTATACACCAGCCCTGGTACATATAGAATCTTTTCAAAAGTGGGCCCTCCTTCTGTGACCGCTGCAAACGATCGAAAAAAATTGGCAGAAATGACGCTTGTGTTTACTCGCTCCGCTATATTTTGAAAACTTGTTAAGGAATCGAAATATTTGGATGATCAGAGTGCTCTAATATCAAATTTCTTAAAAAAAATCCCAGTAGCGTACCCAAGTGTTTAAATGGGATGGGATTGTAATTATCATTTGCAGTACTGGGTAAAAAATCTTAATAATAACTCTTCCAAATGGTGCTAGACATTTTAAACCATTTGAGAGTGTAACTAAATAAAACCAATATTTTAAAGAAATAGAATTAACTTTCCTTAAATATTTTTTGACATTATTTTCAAGAAACAGAATTAACTTTCCTTAAACATTGTTTGACATTATTTTCAAGAAACCGAATTAACTTTCCTTAAATATTGTTTGAAATTATTTTCAAGAAACCGAATTAACTTTCCTTAAATATTGTTTGAAATTATTTTCAAGAAACAGAATTAACTTTCCTTAAACATTGTTTGACAATATTTAATTTATCAGTCACACTTCCAAAATTTTGTATAAAATATTTGAATGATAAGTAATTATAATCTTAGACGTGTTAAACAAACAGGGGCGTATCTAGGTGCCTCTTATTAGTGGGTGGGGGCGAAATAATCTATTTGCCAACTCGATGCAAGGGTTGAGAGTGCTGACAGGAACCTTTCGGAGTTCAAAGACCAAGGGGGTTGAGGGGGGAGAAAGGATGTTAGCGAGACGTTTTGCAAAATAGAGAGAGGTCGTTGACATTTCTATTTCGCCAATTCGACTAAAATTTGTCAACTTTGGAAAACGTTGGTAGTTATGGTTCCTCCTACTGGTAGCTGGTAGTAAGAGAGTGGCACATCGCTACAATTTCTGGAAAACAGCAGACGACCTGCACAGTGGCGTAACCAACTGTTTCATTTGATAGGGGTAGTAATTTTAATTTTTGATATTGTAAAAAATAAAATTAATAATATTTCCTCCAATTGCTCAATACGTGTAATAGAGATTGTCAATTATTTGGTTTTAGACTCTGATAAAAAAATATATATATTTTAATTTGTATTTGGATCTTCCCTCAATAATTTACCGTAAATTTGGCATTCGTCGTATATCTTCTAATGCTAAGAATCCATTAAACGATATTATAATCATCATCGAATTCGCAAGTTCCATTCCATGTAAACAAAAATAAATATTCCCACTTTTTTAATTTTATTTTCTTCTAACTTTCGACCACTTTTCAAAAACTCTTAACTCTCCAAAATTTTAAAAGTAAGAAAAGTACTCTTTCCCTATAAATCGCCGTTGAGGACTTACCTCAGTATCCTGATAAGCGGGAACTGGTCATGGAAGAGACTACATTAACGATAGTGGAAAAAAAAACATCGATGACATCTTTAGAGACGGCCGAAAAATTGCGGATTCTGGGAGACTCAGTCGCGGTTCTCGCTTCCAGGAGGATCCTGCGGAGACGCGGCTATTTCGGGGCCGCGGTCATTCGCGACGTCCCGTGGCAAATAGGTTTCGCCAGCTAGACTCGAATGAGCTTACGCCGTATAGTTTGGCTGGCGGGATGGTAACTATGGAGACCACCTGTTGCTAGGAGATGCGCCCTTAGAAGAGGCCGAGAGGACACTTTCCTTCGCGGTCCGCAATTCGACTGACAGCGGAGGGATTTTCCGCCGATGCTTTTCAAAGGAGCACCGAGAGAACGGGGCGACCCTCGCGGAGATCTTTTCAAACGAGCATCCACGCTGGCGACGCCTTCGCGATAGACCGAGCTCGCCTTTACAAGCCTCATTACGAGATGGCCTTTCGCTTATAATGAACTGGGGAATATCATAAACACGACGCGGTGTAAAACAAAAACCGCGAGGCGGACAGCCAAATATGCCCACGAAGATAGTTGGACGGAATTCCAATATAATTCGCAAAAAAATAACTGTCATAATCACATTTACTTTTCCATTATGTAAAATGAAATATTGTATTTACTTTCCAACTTTAATCCGGCCTAATGGTTATGCTAGGAGTAACAAACACAAGGAGAACGCGGCTATAGCCTTTAAACACGCTAAAGCAGTGTTGCTTAACGTTTTATGCCCGGGGGGGGAGACAATTTTCGAATTTTCCCCTTCCGACGGCAGCAGACGCTGAAGCGTTTATACAATGAAAATTGTACGCGAGAAAATCCACGACTTTTGACGGGTTGCGTTCTCCTTGTGTGGGGTGCTATGTTTGTTGCTCCTGGGCCTAGGTTTTCTTCTGCCTGTCCCCCTTTAAATTAGGCCAACATGTTCAGCGGTTGGCCTACCACCAGGGTATTTGTGCTCCACTAACGAGGAGACGACTCGAGGTGGTTCTCACCGATTTGGTTTAAAGTTGGGTGATTGTTAGACCTAGATGTAACATGAAACCCGTTAAAGGGAAAAAGTTACGCTGGGCTTCCAAATATGTTTTTGACAACATAAATATAACTTATGATGCGATAACTGCCGAAATTATTTGTCGATTTACGTGAAATTTTCTACATAACATTATCTGATCGAATAAATAAGCCCCTTACACTGTGATAGAAATATGACGCCATTTTACAAAATGGCAGATATCAATATCTCATAATGCGATAACTGCCGAAATTATTTGTACATTAATTTGAAATCTGCCGTATGCAAAATTGCGCATAACAATATATCTCTTGATTGTTTTTAGAAAAATTATCGATTATCAATAATTTCCAGAGTCATCAATAATTTCCCGAGTCATCAATAATTTTCCGAGTCATCAAATAATTTTCCGAGTTATCAAATAATTTCCCGAGTTATCAAATAATTTCCCGAGTTATCAAATAATTTCCCGAGTTATCAAATAATTTCCCGAGTTATCAAATAATTTCCCGAGTTATCAATAATTTTCCGAGTCATCAATAATTTCCCGAGTCATCAATAATTTCCCGAGTCATCAATAATTTCCCGAGTCATCAATAATTTCCCGAGTCATCAATAATTTCCCGAGTCAACAATAATTTCCCGAGTCATCAATAATTTCCCGAGTCATCAATAATTTCCCGAGTTATCAATAATTTCCCGAGTTATCAATAATTTCCCGAGTTATCAATAATTTCCCGAGTTATCAATAATTTCCCGAGTTATCAATAATTTCCCGAGTTATCAATAATTTCCCGAGTCATCAATAATTTCCCGAGTCATCAATAATTTCCCGAGTCATCAATAATTTCCCGAGTTATCAATAATTTCCCGAGTTATCAATAATTTCCCGAGTTTTCAATAATTTCCCGAGTTACAAATAATTTCCCGAGTTACCAATAATTTTCCGAGTTACCAATAATTTCCCGAGTTACCAATAATTTCCCGAGTTACCAATAACTTCCCGAGTTACCATTATTTTCCCGAGCTACCAATAATTTCAAGAATTACCAATAGTTTCCAGAATTACCATTAGTTTCAAGAATTACCATTAATTTCCAGAATAACAAATTATTTCCCAAATTACCAATTATTTACCAAATTACCAATAATTTTCCAAATTATCCAAAATTTCCTGAATTACAACCATTTTCTGAATTAACAATAATTTCCCGAATTACCAATAATTCTACAATGCCAATTGAACTAATTTAATATTATTTCAATTTACCCAAATTATGCCTAAATGATAAATTTAACCATAATTATTTTCTATTAATCCAATGATATAAGAACTTACCCTATATTATTGGATTTTGCCGAAATGTATTAAAATTTACCCATTTTATATGAAGTTTCCTATAATTGTTTTTAACAATAACAATATAGAATTTATCGCACCAAGGGATAAATTGATGTGCGTTATTTTGAAAAACGGAGTATTTCTCTCTAAAGAAATAGGACTAATTTATTTGGCCAGAAATAGAAAATTTCAGAATAGTTGACGAATAATTACGGAACTTCTCAGACATGCGCCATTTTGCAAAATGGCTTTGGAATTCTTTCAAAATAGAAAGGACTTATTTATTCGATCATTTAATGAAACAGAAAAATTCAGATTTATCGTGGAATAATTACGGATCCGCCATTTTCCAAAATGGCCTCGAATTTTATTAAAATTAATAGGATTTATTATCTTTAATAGGTAATGTAAAGTAGAAAATTTCAAGAAATTGGACAAATAATTTCGGCAGTTATCGCATCATAAGTTATATTTATATCCACCATTTTTCAAAATGGCGTCGGATTATTATTGGAAAACCCATAGGTCTAATAGATAATGAAACGTAGATAATTTCTGATTAATCGACGAATATTTACGGAACTTATCGCACGATGAGTTTTATTGATATCCGCCATTTTCCAAAATGGTGTCTGATTTCTATAAAAATCTATAGTACGAATTCATTCGGGCAGATAATGTAACGTAGAAAATCTTAGGTTAATCGGATTCAAATTACCTAACTTATTGCACCATGATTTATATTTGTATCCGCCATTTTATAAAATGTCGTCGTTTTTCTATCGAAATCTAAAACTCTATTTACATCGTTCAGATAATGTAATGTAGAAATTTTAAGATTTATCGGCGAAAATATATGGCAGTTATCACGGCATAAGTTTTACAAATATTTTGTATTATACCTAAAATTTCGACGTATTTATTCAAATTCGCTCGAGTTCACCCAAAATGGTTTTTATTCCCCCCTATTTGTCCAAAGTAATCCAAAATTGTAAAATTTAATATATTTTGTTTATTTTTTTTGTAATTATTTTTTTTGATTTATTGAAGTTTTGCACAAGGGGGACCCTTAGAATTTGTCATTTTCGCATGTTATTTTACATAGACTTTTTCTTATTTTATGTTGTCAAAAACATTTTTGGTTGCCATGGCAAAACGGAAGCCCAGCGTAACTTTTCCCTTTAACGGGTTTCATGTTACATCTAGGTCTAACAATCACCCAACTTTGAACCAAATCGGTGAGAACCACCTCGGGTCGTCTCCTCGTAAGTTAATTTAAAGGGGGACAGACAGAAAAAGCCTCGGCCTTTAAGCGATTAAACCGTAAAAGGTAATTGGAATTATGTCGTCAAAAGGTTACGATGGCGACAAAATACATTAATTTAATAAATAAAGGGTATTATAATGTCAACTAGTAAAATGATAATTTCGAAATGGTTCCGCTTCTTGGATGCGGCTCGAACAACGTCTTGATTTTCACAAGCGCATCCATCGTTTATATCCTAAAACGTATTCCATCCATCCATATTTCCGCAAGTCTCAAGTGGCTCTAAAATTTTTTAAACTAATTTAACGACGTAATTCCCAAATACGTCGCCTTTTGGCCCCGCGGAAACGGTCTATATTTGCGGCGTTTGTTGGTTCGATCCCAACCGTTAACGTATATTACGTCATTACTGTTAATCCTATGTACTTTGTAAGATGTTCCCGTAGAGAGCGTATAAGCTCTACGCAAAATAAGCGGATTAAAGAACCTTTCACGTTGCTTCTACGGCCAATTGAAGCCAGAAAAGTTGAGTTCCACCGTCGGTGTGAAAGTCTTAAGTCGCTCAACCAAAAAAAAAGGTGCTCTTAATGGTTCTTTTTACTTATAAAGATAATTATACGCTTGTAGGGGTACGATAAATCCGCTATACGAAATTTAATCAAAAATATAAATGAAATGTCCGCTCCTTAGAAATTCTCAGCGGCCCACTTCTTCTGGGCCCGCGAAGGACCTTCCTTAGCGTCCCTTTTCTCCGGAAGGGGCGCTAGTCGCGAATTAGCCCCGGGCTTCTTAATCTAAGTTGCTAAAGCTAACAAATGTTGTAAATAAAACAAAGGCTCGTCTAAGGCGCTTCGTAGCGCGTCTAACTAATAAATAGTCTCGAGGTAGCTTCCAGCGCCCCGAAGAAAAGACAAACGACTGTTAATATTGGCGCTAAGAAAGAGGGTCGGACCTCGGACGATCAATGAAAAGTAAGGGTTGAATGTTCGCTTCAATTTCCTGATGGGCCGTCGGTAGGAAAGGTCGCCCATAAACAACCAGGCGTGTAAGCCTTCCCCGCTGTAATTCTATAGTATTAACACCCCAGTCACGCGCTCTCCCCGAACGCTCTCCGGCCCGAACTCGTTGCCCCGAAAGCTTCAAAATTGAGAATTAATCTTATCCGAACAAAGTTATAACTTTGGAAGACGACGCTAAAACGGAAAAACACGCCGTAACTCAGAAAAGCGTTTCAATTTTGAAGCTCGCGTTAAGTGACGATATTTAAGATATATTTCGTTTTGTAAAATATCGTTACAGTCCGTCAAGTTTTAGAATATAGTTGGCTCAACAAAGAAGATAAAGCCAAAACTATAGCCTCTGTTTTCACAATTTCTCAGCCTACTCTGAGATAGATAAATTTATATTCCCCAGCGTGTTGTAGCAAAGATAATATAAACCTAGTACCCTAGATTCGAAACAACTGCCTCGCGCTTGGTCAATAGCGTTTACCCACTTCATGGAAAAACCATTAACTCCATAGTTAATCAACAGCGCGTCATCAAAGTTGGCCGTGACAAGATGGAGGTTGATTTTTCGGAGGTCACGTGTTGGGAAAATGGTAAACCCTTCTTTACAAAACCGTCAATCAGAAAGCTCTCACAGTTCGAGTCTATGGTACGGAGTTCTATATTATCTTTGGTCAATAATCAGCTAGGCTAATACCCAAGGCACCACCTTAGGCCCAAGTCATCTAGCGAACTTATAATGCCTTAAACAGGTGGCCAGGTTACAATGCGTAAGAGGGTGGTGGTAAGCCCTTCACGCCACGCGAGCCAACGTTTTAAGGTACGTTAGCAATTTAATACTTGTTTATCTCATGATTAGTTTTCATGATTAGTTTTTTGTCCAGTTTACCCCTATTAAACAGTGACAAACTTAATAGTGACTGCGTTCAGTAACCCTCAACAGTTACGTAGAATTTTGGTGAACTCTTTTTTCACCATTGCCCAATATTGCGAAATGGCGTCTACTATGGGGCGCTAAACCGGAAAAAACTAAACAAGATAGTTCTAGATATATTTCAGTTTTCTAGGAATATTTCAAGCGTTCTAGACACATTTCAGTTTTCTAGACACATTTCAGTTTTCTAGACCCATTTCAGTTTTCTAGACACATTTTACGAAGCTCTCTCTGGGTATTTTACGCGACATTCTCTCTGGATATTTTACGAAGCTTTCTTGGTATTTTACGCGACGTTTTCTATGTATTTTAGGGTTAGGGACTTTTTTCAAAGGGTGGATTTTAAAAATCATCAAATCGTTTAGAATGATTTTGAGATTTTGACGTTGATTTCCAGATTTCTAAAATCAACTTTTTGCGATGTGTACGGGATTTTGGCAAATGTCGGAGCCCTCGGACTAAATAATGATATGGACTACAAGACTAGTACAAGTGCGTATCAAAGCGGCCAGCGCGATAATCTATAACATTTAAATTCACGTAAGGATTGCTATTGGCTACAATAGTATCACGTGACCCATTTGTTTGGTATTCCGACCGCCTAGGGATGGCCGATTTGGATTATTCTGACGTCAGAGCGTCGTCTGCTTACCGACAAGCTATCATTAAAGCAAATCGCGGTTTGGTTTGAAATCTAAGCAATCACTGCCCTAATCTACAGCTATTGGTTCAAATTAGGACACGTGTACCAACAATTTGTTACAATTTCTTAGAAAGTAGAAATTGGTAAAATGGGTATATGCCGAGCAAGAAAATAGATAATTTTAAGTTTAAACAACACTAAAAACCAACATTCTTTATTCGATATTAAAGTACCCTTAATCAAGCCGCGGGTTGCTTCAAAGATTTCAGCTAATGCGCAGACTTATCTATGAACTTATGGATTACGTCACAACGGTACAAGTACCATTCGATCCTCCAAAATCTAAGCCCGTGTCTGCCATCTATGGTCTTTATCTGAGATGAATTTATCAGTCACCGCGACGACGCGTTCTTTTGGTAAGCGCGATCGTTTAGTTGAATACGCGGTTGAAATCGTTGAATGCAGTTTTCCCTCTCTCACTGGTAAAGGCGAAAGATTTCCAAGTCCCTAACCCTAAAATACATAGAAAACGTCGCGTAAAATACCCAGAGAGAGCTTCGTAAAATGTGTCTAGAAAACTGAAATGTGTCTAGAAAACTGAAATGTGTCTAGAAAACTGAAATGTGTCTAGAAAACTGAAATGTGTCTAGAAAACTGAAGTGTCTAGAAAACTGAAATGTGTCTAGAAAACTGAAATGTGTCTAGAAAACTGAAATGTGTCTAGAAAACTGAAATGTGTCTAGAAAACTGAAATGTGTCTAGAAAACTGAAATGTGTCTAGAAAACTGAAATGTGTCTAGAAAACTGAAATGTGTCTAGAAAACTGAAATGTGTCTAGAAAACTGAAATGTGTCTAGAAAACTGAAATGTGTCTAGAAAACTGAAATGTGTCTAGAAAACTGAAATGTGTCTAGAAAACTGAAATGTGTCTAGAAAACTGAAATGTGTCTAGAAAACTGAAATGTGTCTAGAACGCTTGAAATATTCCTAGAAAACTGAAATATATCTAGAACTATCTTGTTTAGTTTTTTCCGGTTTGGCGCCCCATAGTCTACTGCTTTGTAGCGAATAAAATATTCCATAAGCTTCTTAGCTACAATTGACTATAATGCCCAGGTACTCGCTTAACGTTTGTGATGGGGTTAGCGAGGGTCGTAAAATTTAACATTAACTTGATGTCTAAAATTTTGTTTAGGTGAAATTAAAACTAAATTTGTCTAGGGGTTTATTTAAATTAATATTTACGAATTAACTACAACGAACTAGAGATTACCAAATAAACTAAATTATTTTATTTAAAGTTTTAAACCAGTTAATCCTAACCAACATTACAAATCTAACTTAAAAACTAAAATCATAGATTATTGCAACATGGCCAGTGCACGCGACAGTTATTGCGCAATTTATTAATGGTTAAAAAAGAAAAACAATTAGCCAGAAGGGCTGATTTTAAATTTAGCACCAAGGAGTGCTTTTACGGATGCCGTTTTGGCAAAAGAGTTCAGAACAATACTTATTGTTTCGATGGGTCCATTAAACGTCTTGATGGGTTCATTAGACGTCTCGATGGGTCCATTATACGTTGGGATGGGTCCATTAGACCTCTCGATGGGTCCATTAGACGTCGGGATGGGCTCATTAGACGTCTCGATGGGACCATTAGACGTCGGGATGGGTCCATTAGACGTCTCGATGGGTCCATTAGACGTCGGGATGGGCTCATTAGACGTCTCGATGGGACCATTAGACGTCGGGATGGGCTCATTAGACGTCTCGATGGGTTCATTAGACGTCAGGATACGTTAGTCTATTGAAGTCCCAAACGTAGTTGCGTCAAGAAGACAATGGTAGCTGGCGACGAACCGGAACCGCAGCGTAAGCAGCCGATGACCATAAAAGCGACTTCGGTGGACAATACTGGTACACCAAAGATATAGAGACCGTGTTCACTCGGAGACTCGTGGCTGACATTATTTTCTTTTTAGCCCCGCGGACACGACTTTTAGCCGCGGTAAATATCGGGTTAGGAGCCCAGAAAATATTACCTTGCTGGACCTTTTGTTTCTCCAAGAGACCCGAGGTCACGAACTTTTGCAATCTAGGGAGGTGCCGGCGTGGTTAGCACTTTCGGCTCGCAGCAAGAGAAGCCGGGTTCGATCCCAGATTGTGGCACTAGGTGAAAGCTCTGAACCACTCCTTCTCCCCACTGTTTAAAAGAGTTTCCCCCCGTGTTCTTCAGTTTCCCCTTTCCATAAAAACTTGTTGAGGTTAACGGTAATAGTAAGTATAGGGAGCTGTTGGCTCGCGTGGCCTGAAGGGCTTGCCACCACCCTCCTACGCATTGTAACCCGGCCACCTGTTTAAAGTCGCTCGATGACTTGGGCCTAAGTTGGTGCCAAGGGTATTAGCCTAGCTGATTATTATTATTACTCCTCTCCTTTCTTGGCGGGAATCAGGTCTTCTAAATACCTTCCCTCGGAAGCCATCACGTCCTTCGCACACAAGGGGGTTTTAGCCCAAGCTTTCCACAAAATAAGTACTTCACGCGTTTCTCAACTTAAAGTAGAACATTCTAGTGTTTGCATTAAAAATAAAACCGGGGGGGGTCCTTATTTACAAAGAAAGGGGACAATTACTTTCTGGGATTACACTCTCCGGACAGTAAAAACATTTATTTTTCCTTGGCACTCTCTTTTCTGGTTGGAAACTTCGAATCATTCATTGAAAGACTTTTGTAATTAATTCAGATGTTGAAGAATTTAAATTGACACTATAACGGAACGATATAGGATTTGGCTGATGAAGGACCACGGCCCGACAGCTCCCACAACTTATTAGAAAATAATAAAATAATCCATGAGGTAGCGGTCTTTTTTCATTCATATTTTAATTTGTTCACCATGAAACGGAATTTTAACATTTATAATAACGGTTGAAGTTTTTGAAGAAGCAGATGAGAGAATAACCAGTGGGTGGCGCCAGGAGGTAGGCAAACAAGTCATAGGCCCCTATTTACAAGACGTCGAAATCTGTACAGTATTTTGTCTGTGCTAAAGTATTAGAGCTAGACTAATACGAGTCTAGCTGTATTTTAGTCCAAGCCGCTTATCGCGCCATCGTGTACTCTGCTTCACTAAAAAATGAAATATGCCAACTAAAGTCCCGCGGAGAGCTCTGCTATAAGCAGACTACAGAAAAAATTTAAAAGAATTTCCTTTAATCTCAACAACGTGTTCAAAAACTAATATTTTCGTAATTGATTTGGCTTTATTTCAAATTTGAAAATTCTCTATAAGAACTTTTGGGGGCCTCTCTCTTACTTTAAATTTTGTAGGTTCCTTCTGTAACTCAAGTGCGCAGCAGCCTAGCCCGGTCTATAGACAGTAAAAAAAAATAAACAAGCTCGCCAGTCCTCTTCCCAAAGGAAGTTTTTGTTGGAAAATGGGGGGGGGGGGGAATGTGACGTCGATCCGACGCTAATGCCACTTATGGCCAAAACAATATTTATTTACAAGGTTTTTTCCGTTAAAATTCGATTTTTGAAAGTTCGTCAGCGCAGCGTCTGCTATAACAAATCCAAATGCTTAGAGCTCTTTTACACAGTAATTTTGGCTTAGTTTCAAATTAGTCCTTCAACGTTAACCAGAATAAAGCAATTATTACCTTTTAACTGATTTATTTTGATACATGATGGTTTTCTGTCTATTTCAGTTTATTGAAAATACTTATCCATAATCCATTGAGGTCTACAAACAAATATAAGAGATCAATGACTAAGGTCCTTTTGTGAATATGTTTTGAAGGGCAGCCATGTTTAATAAAATAAAAACCTAAAAATCATAAATGCGCATGCGTGTACTACTTACTATCCAAAGCGAACCAATGTTACAAATCACGGGGTCCCTTCCCTCTAAGATTTCCTCTAGACCCAGTTTTCGACGGTTGAAATATTTATTCGTCTATTGCTAGCACTGCTGTTGAGAATAACAAGACGCTAAGAATATACGTGATAATATTGCACAGAGATTAAAGATTATGTAATAAAACAGTTATTTTACGCTCAAGTTAGTTAAGACTTAATACACATAGTGATATATGATTTCATATATTTAGATCTCGCATATGGAATAAATATAATAATAATTGGGAAATATCTTTGAAACGAATTAAAAGGGTAACAACATATTTAATATAGGAATGTGAAAAAGTTATTTATGAAATATTTATTAAATAAGGAATCATTTTGCAAAATGAAGAATATTTTTCAGTTTTTAGAAATGCATCAAGATAATTTCAGTGGAATTTTGGTATCTAGCCTCTTCAATATTTCTTCTTGAAATTGTTTCGTTTGCTTCTGGGAATTTTCAATATTTTTGTTCTGCTCATTGCTGAAATAAATATATAATATTCCAGTTTATCAAAATACTAAGAACTTTTTTGCTTTCCTCTTCTTGTTTTGCTCGATTTCCTGGAACTTTTATAAGGACCTCGTAGAAAACTGTTACTTATTTTATAATTCAAAAATTGCTTTTAAATTAAGCTACTTTGGGTCACAATTTTTTACAATAACTGGATATTCCTTTTCCTTTGAGTCAAGACTAACGTTTTTCCACGCGTCCTTTTTCTGTTTGATGTTTCTAGCTCTTCTTTGTGAATCTGAAAAATATTTATTAACATCAATATGCTACTTTTTGTTCATTTTATCTTAAATATATAAGACTCTTCCAGAACTCCTAAATTAAATTGTGTGTAAATCTTCTCTAATATTAATAATAATGTTATAATAATAATAACCGTTTGATAACACCAATCTCTATAGCTTTTTCAAGACAAGAAGGGTCAAATGCAGGATTTGATTAATTTCTATATGTTAATTTAATGTATTAGGCTATGTTAAATAGTTTCCCCAAAAAAATTGATTATGTTTTGAAAATGTTATGATAATGCTAAGGCACAACACAAATGATTTAGGTTAAAGTACACTGTACCTGTAATTATTTTGTCGTTATCCTCTTATGTGACAGCGATATTATATTAATTGCCATCTCTGTCCGTTAATGCAATATTTTTACATCTCAGAAAATCAGCCATTTTAAAACTGTGTTGATAGAGTTGAACATCAAAGAAACCTGATCTTACCCCTACCGCCATCCATTGATTAATTGCATGCTAAAGTGGTCGTGCTAAGTTCGATTTTTGTTCCAAATAAAGAATTAGCAAAAAAGGAAATGTAAAGCTTTTAGACGTGAACCTTTCTTTTTGTTTCTCGATTCCGGAGTGTTTAAGTAACAAGAGATATATTAATGAACATGTTTTTCTCAGAATTGACAGGTAATTGTTAAAAGGGAACGGCGAAGCTTTTCCAAATATGGCCTTATTTCCGTATCAAAAGATTAACAAGACGTTCAATATACTCACACGTACCTTTTTTGGTCTTGAAAAAATAGCTTTTGGCCCAAAAAGTTGAAACGAAAAATAACTCCAGGTGTTTGGGTTTGAATTTTCGCCGCCATCTTAGGGGCTGCCGCCAGCGCCCCTAACCCCGTATGAGCGATTTGCGAACTATCCTAACTTATAAAATTGCGCAATTTAGGCTTAGGTCTCTTATAACTAAAACGCACCGCGCGTGCAAAACAAATTTTTTGCGTCTTCAGCAGCGCGCGCTTTTACGTTGTTTTTCTGTCTCACCGACTTCTTTATTTTATTAAAAATTAACCACTCATTATTTTTCGATGCGGTTTTCGCCACAAATTTTAGTTTTTAACGGGCTATAGGGCTATCTAACTGGTTAAAGCTTGACCGTTCCCTTTTAAGACTTTAACCACTAACACAGGGGTGCTCAAGTTTTCAATTCTAAATAAAGGTCGATATTACCATTCTCAAGATTGAGTTCGCGATGTTTATAAGAGTTATTCTTGATTTAGAAGTCCACCATTTTTGAAGGTTGAGATCGTCATTTACTAAAGATCGCCCATTTGAGCACCCATATACTAACACAATGCAATATGTAAAACGTTTAAAGGGGAATTGTCACCACCCTAAAATTGGTTTAAAACCATTTAAATGGATAGAGGACGTCCGAAAATGGTTATACAAAAATTTCATGTTTTTTTTTTTCAGTATTTGATTTATTATTAGCAAACAAATTTAGTGTTTTACCCCCCCCCCCCTCGAGAATTTCAAACCGCTTGGTTGAACCTCCGTGCAGCGCCATCTTGTGAACGAAATGTTATTTTCCCCGGTTTTATCGTTTTTCAGTCGGAACTGTCGTATGCTACGACCTTCTCCTTGGCTTTTTAACCGAGTTATATTCGTATATTGTAGTTTATCGTGTTTTTAAAATGCCTTACACGCCGCCCTTTCTAAAATTTTTGCCGCTTCATTCTTTTGGCGCTGCACGTAGGTTCAACCGCGATTTCTGAAATTTTTGGAGCCGTTTGATGTAGGTTGCGGAAAAAGTAGCGTAACTTTTTAAATACCGTTCCAATAACTATAACATTTCAGGGACATAATCATTAATATTTTTTCTATCATTCTGTACAAAAAACTTCGTAAATTTTGGTTTTGGTGACAATTCCCCTTTAAGCAATGATAATGTCTCATTCTTTTGCTATTATCCTTAAAGTAGGGTTTGTGGGGAAAATTTCACTGGAGGCAAAAATGTTTGGCACTTTTATTACTGATTCTGGAGTTGTTGTGAATTTTTCAGATGAACGAACATACCATTATGTGACCTATGAAATATAATCTTCAATACGTGACTGGACCTCCCTCCCGGACTTTCTAAAGTCACTGCCGAACCCCAAACAGTTCCGCAAGGAACTTACTGTGTTCCTAGGACTCTATAATTAATTAATGTGTATTGCCTTTACCCTCCGTGGTATAAAGTTCCTCTACTCCTGTAATTTTTTTTCCAATGTATATATTTTTCTCCGCTGTCTTAACGTGATGGGTCTTCGACCTTTTGTTTTGCAATAAACGAACTTAAGAACTTAAGAATAATTGACTCGTCTATTGGATGGCTTGATTTACACAAAGCCCATATTATTTCCAGTCTCACAAAAGCCGTGGTGTAATAACATATTTACTTTTAACGAGGGGTTTAATTTTAAATACCATTTAGGAATATAAGAAAGCATTTGTCCATGTAGTTCTCGTTGATACTACGACGCAAAATATAAATTTTCTTCCTTCTTGTTTTAGTGGGAAAACGAAAGTTGGCCATTTTCGGTGTATTTCTAAGAAAATAATCTAAATCTGACAACACTGCTATATTTTTTGGCCGACTAGGTATTTTGTTTGCCGGGCAGCGAGGTTTAAGACTCTTCAAAATGAAATAAATAGCAAGACAGAAGTCAATTTGCGGATTCGTGTAGAGAGACAATGATAATTATTTGAGGTATAATAAAATCTTTAAAAATATTTTCGGCAGACTTTAAAAATAAAAAAACGGGTAGGAAAACCACTAATCCAAGTGACTATCTCTAATCAAAAATAAAATTGCATTGTTATATTCTTACTTGCCTAAGTGGTAAAGTAATAAATATTGTGTTACCTAAATTATGTCTGGATGTCACAAATTACTTTTTTTTAACCCCACGAATGGTTATTACTAATAAACAAATTTATATATGAATACATAAAATGTTAAATATTTTGCCAAAAATCTTTGGATAAATTGGGTGAACAAAATATTTCTTATTGCCGTGTAGAAATTCCCTTTGCTCTCGATTCAATGAGATGTTAATTCAACTAAAACTAATATTAAAATATATAAATATATCACTGTTGTGACTAAACAAAAACGCATTTGTACTTGAGATTTGTACAAGATGTATATACTTTTTTAACGTGTTTAAATCCTTGAGGCAGTTAAGTCAATTTCTTTATACAGGGTGTTAACTAAAAAATGGACCAGGGCGAAAATCTCAAAATGTGTTTTAGCTACGATTTTGAAATTTTAGGTTGTTATAGAGCGCTCAGGGGGTCAACCAAATATGAAATTTTCAATGGTCATTCGAAAATTAACTTGAGAACCGTAAGAGCTACGAAGTTGGTTCCAATTAGAAAGTTGTTCCCCGTCACATTTTATGGTTAACTAGCTCGAGAAATGTTAGGCCAAAAACAAGACGGTCGTTAAGTTGATAACGTGTAGAAGACTAGTTTTGAGAGCTGAAATTTCAAACTAAAGACCCTCAACCACGATGAGGTTGTCTAACAAATTTCAGTACTCTAACAAGAGTACTTTTAAAGTTATCAGTTGAACATCGTTTTTAACACTTTATCAACTTAACGGCCTTCTTAACGGTGGGTGGTTAGCCTAGCCTAGTCTAGCTTTTTCTGAAATTTCTTTAAATTAAAAGAAGCTAAAAAAAGGTAATTACATCCTAAATTTTTTTATAATGCAACAGTTTGCACTTTGCCTCTAGAAAGTTGATATTTTGGCTGTTGCCTAAGCAACGGAGTCAAGCTACGAAATAACCTAACGGCCAGAATTATCGAACTAAAATGCCAGAAATGAATTGAAGAAATGTCCCGTGCACGGGACTTCGTAATGACGTAGGCAATGAGCTGAAAGAGAGAGAGAACCTGCGAGTACGAGCCGAGCGGTGTGTCTTTCCCATGAGCTGTCTTCCCCTCTAGTTGGAAATAGATAAGAGGCGTGGTTTTTCTTCCTTAAATGTCGAGGTGAACATTCAGTATTCTCAGTGAAAGTAAATTGATTCTTGATATCGGTAGAAGACTGTGAGGCCTAACTGTAAGCTGCAAGGTTTCCTAAGATAAAAATATGCGTAAATAAACTTATCTACAATATATTTGAGGTAATACTACTTTTTAACTTACTTTGCTTCAACTTTTATATTAAAATTTAGTAAGATCATTGATACATAGCTTTAAAGTTACCGCCCACGTTTTGAAATTTAGTTTTGCCTTTCAACAACGAATCTAGGGATGGAGCTTTGACAGGGTGGGATCGAAATATCAACTCGGGAGTCAGCAGTTATTTAGTAGCCACTGCGCCTCTACTCGGCTGATTTTTAAACATTCTTTACCTTGGACCAACAAATTGGGGACGGCACACTCGATGTTAACTGGCGTTTTCAAATAACAACCTGGCCACAGTTAACATCCTCGAAGTTAAATTCTAAATCAATATTTTTAGTTTTATAAGAGAAACCAGAGATACATTTAAATATTTTGCAATTTAATTTCAACTATTCACGAGATTTAAGAAACTATTTCACGTTTTAAGTTTTTAGAGATCAACTTGTGGGACGAAACAGACTATTGTCTGATAATTTGCTTAAGATATTTTTACTAAACTACACACTTTGTTACCTGTTGTGTTTGTGAGGAAAGTAAGAGTGATACAGTGATTGAACAATAACATTACTTTAGGAGAACTCCTAATTCATTTATCATAAGTGGGGTGGTGCAGGAGTGGTTAGAACTCTCGCCTCGCAGCAGAGGAATCGGTTAAATTCCAACTTGTGACACTGGGTGAAAACTCGCAACCTTTGGCGTGGAGTTCATAAGTTCTCCTCCTGCTGCTAGCAACTTGGTTTCCCTTTTCCCTAAAACCTGCTGAGGGCGTTGTTGGCTCGTGTGGCATGATGGGCTCACCACCACCCGTCTACGTAATTTAACCCGGCCACCGGTAATTGCTTCACAAGTCACTAGTTGACTTAAGCCTGTTTAGTTCCTTGGGTATTAGCTTAGCCGATTATTATTATTACTGAAAGTCAAATTTGGGAAAACCAATTTGAAATCATTTAATTTTATACCTCACTGTGGAAAACCTTTTTTTAAGAACAAGATCAAAATAACTTTAACTAAGTTTAACCTAATAATTTCAGTTTCATTCTGAAATTCGATGTATTAATCTATCCAGAGCTCTTGTAGATTTAGGTATATATATATATATATATATATATATATATATATATATACGAAAATTTGAGATCCTCGGGTCCCTATGGGTTTCATGTTATTCGTGAATTGATAATATAAAATAAATTAAACACATAAAATAGGTAACCATAATGATCTATGTTGATAGTCGACAAAAGCTTACGTACGTGCCATTGTATAAGAGAGGTTTAGCAGGAAGCTCTAGAAGTTTGAACGACAACGTCGCGAGTATCTAGACGTTTGTGAAACAGTGGCGAAGCGAGGGGGGGCGGAAGGGTGGACCGCCCCGGGCGCCACCATTAGGAGGGCGGCAAAATTGCCCCTTTTTACAAGGATGATTTTGGCGCGTTCATCCCTTCTGCTTCACCTCTCTTCCTATCCTCCTTGGAATTATGATTCCGCCCCGGGCGACAATGGCCCACGCTACGCCACTGTTACAATAGAAATTTCACACATTTGAAAAATATTTGCTAAACCTGGGTACTTAACGAAAATAAAATATTGTTTAAGCCATACTGGAACGCGCCTTTTGTATGGCTGTGAGCATTGTCTGAATACTAACATTAATTTTCGTGTACTCTGCTTTACTTTAAATGTGTCTTCGTAGTTCAATTTCGCCTATAATATACGAGGCTTAGGAACATTTCAATTTAAACCAGTATTTAAGATTGCTAAAACCAGGGTTGGCATAGAACCAGCCATACCGGTTATAGCCACCTGGTTAAAACAGGTTATAGCCACTTGAAAAAATCCAGATTTTTGTGGCTTTTTTAAAAAAAATTACAATATGATTATTTTAGTAAATTAATAGTTTTTATTTAGAAATTTAGTTTATTTTTTGTTTCATATTTTGAAACCTGTTTACTTTAACAGTTTTTCGGTAGGTTTAAAGGTCCAAAGTCCGCTGCCTCGCTTCTGTCGGTGCGTCATACACAAAAACTAGGCGGAATTTCCCGAGGAAATCAAAAGAATTCAGTTATTTTATATAGTTATTTCGCTTTATTTGTTTAGTTTCTTATTTACGACAATAACTGCAGACAATTTATACTCACACACTGTTTATATTTTAGCCAGTTATAACCGAAACAAACCGGTTATAGCCAATTAAAACCACTGGTCTGGATTTTTTCCAAAAAAGCCGGCTTTTTTCCAACCCTGGCTAAAACGCACTTTGCTAGAGAAGAAACAACCGGCCATAAATATATCTCAATTTGATGAGTAGTAAAGATGTAATTTTCAGTATTTTTATTTAAACATTATAGATTAGCTCGACGGAAATATGGGTTGTATACTATTGGACAGAATCCCGTTTGACCGAATCCCATTGAACCGAAAAGTATTTTCATGGCGGGATTCAGTTGAATGGGAAATTTAAATCTGGTTCGTTTTCACTTCGGGTAGGTTAGGTCAGGTTTGGTTAGGTTAGGTTAGGTTAGTTCAAGTTGGGTTAGGTTAGGTTAGGTTAGGTTGGGTTGGGTTAGGTTAGGTTGGGTTAGTTCAGGTTGGGTTAGGTTAGGTTAGGTTAGGTTGGGTTGGGTTAGGTTAGGTTGGGTTAGTTCAAGTTGGGTTAGGTTAGGTTAGGTTAGGTTGGGTTGGGTTAGGTTAGGTTAGGTTAGTTCAAGTTGGGTTAGGTTAGGTTAGGTTAGGTTGGGTTAGGTTAGGTTAGGTTAGGTTGGGTTGGGTTAGGTTAGGTTAGGTTAGTTCAGGTTGGGTTAGGTTAGGTTAGGTTAGGTTGGGTTGGGTTAGGTTAGGTTGGGTTAGTTCAAGTTGGGTTAGGTTAGGTTAGGTTAGGTTGGGTTGGGTTAGGTTAGGTTGGGTTAGTTCAGGTTGGGTTAGGTTAGGTTAGGTTAGGTTGGGTTGGGTTAGGTTAGGTTGGGTTAGTTCAAGTTGGGTTAGGTTAGGTTAGTTCAGGTTGGGTTAGGTTAGGTTAGGTTAGGTTGGGTTGGGTTAGGTTAGGTTGGGTTAGTTCAGGTTGGGTTAGGTTAGGTTAGGTTAGGTTGGGTTGGGTTAGGTTAGGTTGGGTTAGTTCAAGTTGGGTTAGGTTAGGTTAGGTTAGGTTGGGTTGGGTTAGGTTAGGTTGGGTTAGTTCAGGTTGGGTTAGGTTAGGTTAGGTTAGGTTGGGTTGGGTTAGGTTAGGTTGGGTTAGTTCAAGTTGGGTTAGGTTAGGTTAGGTTAGGTTGGGTTGGGTTAGGTTAGGTTAGGTTAGTTCAAGTTGGGTTAGGTTAGGTTAGGTTAGGTTGGGTTAGGTTAGGTTAGGTTAGGTTGGGTTGGGTTAGGTTAGGTTGGGTTAGTTCAGGTTGGGTTAGGTTAGGTTAGGTTAGGTTGGGTTGGGTTAGGTTAGGTTGGGTTAGTTCAAGTTGGGTTAGGTTAGGTTAGGTTAGGTTGGGTTGGGTTAGGTTAGGTTAGGTTAGTTCAAGTTGGGTTAGGTTAGGTTAGGTTAGGTTGGGTTAGGTTAGGTTAGGTTGGGTTAGTTCAGGTTGGGTTAGGTAAGGTTAGGTTAGGTTAGATATGGTAGGCAACTATTTCACGTCGGGTCTTATCAATGTTATTTTCCAAAATTAAACCCGGAAAATATCAAATTTCAAGGGAAAAAGGTCTAAAAATACACGTCGGTACGAAATAATAAATATTTAAGACATAGTTTAGTCCAAATTATATATACTATCGTCACGTAACCTACGATATATAAATATGTATCACTAACGGTATATTGAATGAAAACCGCGCAAAACGCCGTTTTCGGTCGATTGGAATTCGGTTGAATGGTACATTCAGACGAATGGGATTTCGGTCCAATGGTCTACAATTGAAATATGGCGTCGTCTTCAATTTATAAAAGGTTCCAACTCCGAAGTATAAATGCGAAAAGAAAACCGTGGAGAATGATCACGTGATTCTCGACGTTATCCATCAAAGTAGTGATGTCAAGTCGCCAAATTGAAATTTCCCTCACAGGGACTTAAAATTCCCCTTTTTGACCAAAATTTTCCCTAGTTTCTTTATTAGCCTTCAGAAAGTGATATTTAATACATAGCGCCTTCTAGGTAACCAATATTAAACTATACGCCCCAAATTTATCTTAATACATTTCTTTGCTTTATATGTAATAGAATAATTAGCTGAAAAACAGTACGTTATTACACAAAATAACGATTTTTTTTTACTTTTCCCCATTAGTCTGATCAACAGAGTTAGATGACTAGAAACTAGAAATTATTAGATTTATTATAATTGGTTATATAATTTCTCACACTGCACGCGACCACAGTCACCATTCCGAGGAGCAGACGAGTCCTCGATAATAAAACGAAAAAGTGGAAAGCAAAATTGCAGGGGTGCCAGGTTAATAGAAAACATTAAGCTTTCTTGCTAAAATTACTCTCTTTTAATATTTTCATAAAATTAAATAAATTATTTTAAATATTGTGATTATTTAGATTAGTAGTTTCACTTAAAATCACCCTACGTCGAATTTCCCTAGATTTCGCAAATTTTTAGTCTGATTTCCCTTTTCCCTTTTTGGATTTTTAGGGGTAAAAACTTCCCTAGATCTGGGAAATTTCCCTCGACTTACCATCACTGCATCAAACTTTGAGAGTGCTCTGCTTACCCTCTTTATTATCTTGAAGCTTTACTTCTAATTGAGTTTTGTTCTTTATTGTCTTAAACTTGCAGATTACGTCTTTCATTGACTTACGAATTTAAATTGTTTGAATTAAGGCTCATTCACACTATCCAACTTTAGTTAGCTGACAAGCTGCCCGATTTCTGTCCGATAATGTGAATGCTTCACCTGATAAGATTTTTGTCGGGGAAGCTTCCGACTTTGAATCGGGAAGAGAGGCGATTAAAATCAGGCAGACTAGGGAGTCAGGTGGCAGCAGCCAATAGAAACAGAGAAAAAGTGACTTCAATGCGATCACGTGTGAAATCGCAGTGAGCGGACGACGTTAAATTTAGGTTTTTTAAATAAACTTTTCGACGTATTGATCCTTTTGTGGAGAAAGTTTGATAGTAAAAGAAACCGTAAGTTTTATAACTATTTATTTCCCTTTTTAATTATAACAGAATTAATCTAATTGTTCGTTCTTTTTCCACCCCTTGTTTATTTATGATCAAAACAATACCTAATAAAGCAATTTTCTTTTTTTCATCAGACTCCATATTTCCTCTCACTCAAAACAATAAATTTAACCAGCCACAATATTGAGCCAAAGCCAACCTAAATTTCCTTTATCTGATTGGTTAATGATATATAAACGACTTCACGCGTCTAACGTTCGAACTTAACTACCCGACAAAACGCATCCAACACCAAGCTGACGAGTTGGATAGTATGAACGCGAAAGCTGATCTGACTAGTCGGGCTGACTAGTCAGACAGACATAGTCAGGTGACTAAAGTTGGATAGTGTGAATGCGGTTTAATACTATCGACTCAACTAGCTGGGGTTCGTCCTTCGCACGTGCCAATTTTTAACCACTGGGTCCTTAGTTCGATAAATTTTAAGTTTATTGCGCTTTTCACTCAATGTCCTCCATCCGAAATACCATTATGAGCTTGTTTGGGACACAGTTGATAAAGGCCATAAGTAACAGTATAGCTTAAGTATGACTCGCCATATTATCATAACAGCATTATTTTTGTAATAGTCCACACTCTTAGAAACATTTATTCAAAATTGGACGGAAAATAATCCAAAATGCTGTCACTGAAAAAGCACAAGTTTGGCCACTAGAAAATTATGTGCAACATTGGATCCTCTTCTAATAAATAATTGCACGATTTATTGTGTTAAAATGGACATAAAAGCGTAAGGTGATGTACGAACTGCAAACCGTTAAAATGACTTTTTGTGAGACAATATTCAAACATATATATCTGTCTGTATCACAGGGTGCACAATTCCCTCCCCCTGAAATGTGTGGTCGTACGTACAAATATATATTTTTGTCAATGGTGTCCCCCCCCCCTCCCCCCAAACAAAATCCTGCATTCAATGACAAAAAGAGGGCAGTTTTGGAACAAGCTCTTCCCTAATTCCAAGAAACTGCGAACGCAGTGAATACACTTACAGTTAGTCACCTCGGAGAGGTAAAAACAATAATTTTCATGTCATAAATTGGGGAAACATCTCTGTACTAGTCAAGAGAGCGATTACTACAGACGAAAGTTTTTATATTAAAACAATTCGACAGAATGTTTACCCAAAACAAGTTTTTTTTAATTTTCAATTTAAATAAACTTGTATATCAGTAAAAAGGTTTTTGCAATGTAGAAAAAATTACCCAATCTTTCAAGGAAATAAATGATAATCGTAGAATTTGTCATAGATCTAGAGTGAAATTGCCTTCAAAAAGTATCAAAAGAAAAATTGAATTCCCTGAAGTTTCACAAATTCCCTGACCATTCCTTGACTTTTTAGGCCCATTTTAAAATTCCCTGTCATTTCCCTGATTTCCCAGTTTTCCCTGACGTGTGGCAACCCTGTTAAAAGTGAGTGGGAACAACAGAATCTTAACTACAACACTTCTTCGGAAAACAATTGCAGAAAAAACCATAGGAGAGACTAAGACTATAGGGGAAACGTTTTTGATTCAAAATTAAACGCTATATGCTGTTGAGATTTGAAAATAAAAACAACCAGAGAGTAAAAGATGGATTTTAAGTACCGTTATTCGTCAAGTTTTATTTGAGGGATATGTTCAATTTTCGACATTGTTTGCGCAAAATTTCTAAGAATGTATTTAACCAATAACTAAATAAATCATAAAGTGGCTAATTATGCGCGAGTAAGTATACTAGTCTTTGGGACTGACAGATAACAATGCACGAGAGATTTCTGTAGTCAGCCAACTGCCTTTCTACGAAGCAGCCCAGGTGGTTGGAAAGTTGAAACCCTTTCAAAAATAAAAATAACGCCGATATATATATTTAACTCTTCAATATTTACACGTTCATAAAATCACCTACATCACTATCGGGAAAAAGAGGCTCCATATGGCTTCGTCATTTGCAGAACCATAAAATAGCATATTTTATTATTTAATGGAATGGTAATTTATTAATCAATAGGGGGACGTGATCTCGAGATTGAGGTCCCCTTTCCGAATCTTCCAATTCGGGTAAAACGGCGCTACCCGCCCAGAAATCCGATATATCGCGTACAAATGAGTAGAATCGTATCTTCCTAGCTGACTTGATCTATTTTATATTTCAAAAATTCTGATCGATTTTGATCAATATTGTTCCTTTTATAATGGCATGGAAAAAGAAAAATGGCTCCGATCGATTTGTCGATGTCTAACGCGTATTTTCTTTATAAATTGTCGAATGCCATCTTCGAAGTTGAAAGGAGAGTTTGAATATTAAATGAGACGGTATCTTCCGAGCCTTAACAGGCGCTTTCGAGTCCGCGAAGGTTTGTTTCAATTATAAGCGCGAGAACAAATCTATCGAAGACGAACGCTTATTGTAGGGGGGCGGAAGGAGGGGAAGAAGGTTGAATAAACTTCTTCTAAATGGTACACGTCTCATTCTATTTACTTTGGCTGACTAGCGTGGAAAAGGAATACGGAAAGACACACACACGTGGAGCGAGCCTACTTTGGCAATTTCGCGTAACGTCGTTCGAAAACGAACAACGCCGTTCTTTGGATTTGTTTGAAGATATCACCATGACAACGCGCGAGGTACTGACGACTATTAATTGAGCGAGTGGAATAAAGTATAGCCCGGACTGATTCCAGTTTTGGCACTAGGCCATGTAGGTAGGGTAGAATCCGATTTTCGAAAGTACATAAAAAAGCGATTTCTCCGTTTTCGCCGTGTAGCGCCCGGGTTCTTTATTCCACTTTCAACATTTCGATCCCCATGACATGCGTCGGTCACTCTTTTACCGTAGGCGAAAAAGACGCGGAGGGGTCCAGAGGTTACCGGCGCTCCGCGAATGTTTCTCTCAAGAAAACGGCGAGCCAGTCAACCCCCGAACTACTCAAGCAAGCCTCGGTAAAGGTACGTACCGCTTACCGTATTCCAGGCAATGCCGTATCACGCGGAGACTTGTTGCTGAAAGCCGCGAATGTCGAAGGCGGCCTTTAAACCATTCTACTTAATTAGTTGGACGTTGTTCAAATTAGAATGAATAAATTAACATTCGAAAAGTTACGCCACTTTCTTCTTTACAGTAATGTACTTCGTTAGCTTCCTAGCGAACTACCTTCGTTCGTTGTGATAACGTATGATACGCGACGAAAACTGTTCTTGAAAATATTTTGCAAAAGCAATGGTCCTATAGTTCTTCGGTAATAATAGTTGGATTAAACCACTTGTAGATTTATTTTGAACAATTTACACGTTCCACTTCGAGTTTCAAGGGGTATTTAACCTGTTATTTTGGGAAATCCGTGATGGTAATTTCTTTAAACACACACACGATTGTTGTTCATCAACGCTTTTAAAAACGTTTCAACCGGTGTAAATTGAAAAGTCAGCCGACTTTTATCGGTCGAAAGAGCAATTTAAAAAAAAATCCTAGCCTCCAAATAGCCAAAATGAAAGCAATTTTACTGGCTAACTTATTGGCGGAAAAAAGGATAACTGACTTTTCAATTGATGATTTGGTTGACAAAACTCGCTTACAAGGGCAGTACCCGAGGTGTTTATTGCCGATTTTGTTCAAAACTGGGCGTAATGAGATATGAAATTTCCCAAAAGGAGACGTTGCACTACCCATTCGAATTTCCATGGCAACCGAAAATGTTTTTGACCACTTAAAACAAAAAATTTCCTTATTTTACCCAAAAATTGTTACAATTTTACCCCGAAAATGTTTCAAAGTTGATGAAATTTACCTAAATGTGGTTCAAATTACCCATTTCGTGATTTAAATAAAAAATTAAATTTTGTAGTACCCTGTGAAACCGAGAAAATCCCATGCTTTTTTAAATGAAGATTTTTTGTTTTAAGTGGTCAAAAACATTTTTCGTTGTCATGGCAAATCGAATGGGTAGTGCAAAGTCTCCTTTTGGGAAAATACATTACGCCCAACTTTGAAACCCCTCGGGTACTCCCCTTCGTTAGAGTGAAGGCACCTTTAGTCGAAACTAAATTTTATAAATTGGGCGAATTAAAATAATAAATAATAAGTTCATAAACGAGTTTCATTGAATGCGAGGAACTGCGGTGCTTTGCGTCCGTAGGAATTAGTGACGAATCCGCAAGAAGAACGAAACTGGATGGGAATAGGAATTGCTGTTTTGGTCATCTTTATTATCTGCGCACTCATCGTTACTTCCGTATTCATTCTCTCTCCCGGAGCTTCAGCCGGACGACTAGGAAACCGGCTGACCCTGGATGACCTCACTTCGGGCAGACTCTACGTTCGACACTTTAACGGATCATGGATATCTTGTAAGCTATTTCTATTTGAAATGGTTCCCAGAGAGTTAAACAATCTATTGATATTATATCCAGTTTTTAACGCGTTAGTTAGCTTAGAGTAAATTTCGAGGTACACTTTAGCAGAAACTGAGTGGAATGGCTTAGCTCTTACTTTTATAATCCTTGTTTTCGAAAGAATCCGTAACACAAATTAAATTCAATTATGTTTGATTTATTTGATGAATTACGGGAAGTTGTCAGTAAGAACAATAAAAATATTTTTTTTTAATTATATACAGGGTATTTCAAAAGGTTATGCAAGCATTTTAAGGAGTTGTAAGGGGTGAGTTGAGAAGTATGCCTGTTTTTTTCCCATTTTCCTACGATGAATTAACAGAAGGCCAGAGAGCTTCAAAGTGTGGCCAACTAGCCCCTGGAAGTAGGCTGCAACAAGCACAATACCAAGCAGTAGGGACTTTAAATACTGTTTAAGATTCCCTTTTTACGCTGGTTACCTCGATTCGTTTACAAAGTTCTTTTTTACCTATCACACGAACCAAAAACCTTAATGTTCGCGTTTCTCTGCTGCTTGGTTTTGCGCTTGTTGTAGCCTATTTCCAGGGGCTAGTAGGCCACACTTTGAAGCTCTCTGGCGCTCTTTTGACTCATCATAGGAAAATGGGGGGAAAACAGGCATACTTCTCAACTCACCCCCTACAACTAAATAAAGTTTGTGTATAACCTTTTGAAACACCCTATATATAAATATAAAGACTTCAAGGCAGGTTTTATATTAAATATAAAGTTGTGCTTCAGACTTAAGCCGAATAGTTTACAGCACGCGTCATTTCGTCATAATATCAGGGAAACCAACCTCGAAATATATCATTAAGAAACCGGTTAATTATTGACTGGCCGAGCGAATCCAACTAAAACGGAGCGATTGATTAGATCGACTTTTTTTCAGCAACCGAATTAACTTACACGGATTCCACGGATAACGTGGTAATATTTAACGTCATAACTGGAAACAAAACTGTTTTAATTACTAATATAATTTATGTAAGTTACGCTCTTTCTGTGAGCAATAAAATAAAAATATTAATGTTGTACCTTATAAAACGTATAGCACGCTAATAGTGTTCAAGAATATTGGCTATCCGCCGATAGGAGATACGTTCTACTTCGATGTCACACTACAAAAGTAAGGAATACTTTCGTTGAAATGTTTCCAACTTCGAACGATAACACGAAACTTAAGAAACATTTGATTTTAATATTTGGGTAATTTCACGACAGATTGTCCACCCAACACCCCTAGATTATGCCAAAAAAATTGTTACTTTGTTTCAGTGGCGTAGCCAGGGGGGGGGGGACAGGGGACACATGCCCCCCCGAAACGTATGGCCGTACGCACAAATATTTTTATTTTTTTACTTTTTTTCAATGGCGTGCCCCCCCCCCCGAAACAAAATCCTGGCTACGCCACTGCTTTGTTTAATTTAACCATTATAAATGAATTACAAAATTACAGGTAGCCATTTTTGAAATATAGTACGCCTGAATTTCGCTGACTCCTATTTTGACCTCCAGAAAATATTGCCCACGATATAGATTTTATAGATAAGGAGGATTTTTTCGAATAATTTTCAATCATATTGAGAGGTTTTGATCTTTCATACATCGAAAGAAACATACTTTTTTTAAATCAAAAACTCTACTAAATCTCGATTATTATTAATTGATTTTGCCCCATTCCAAATAAAATACGATTCAATTATTTTTTAATTAAATTTGAGTCGAATTACCCATTTATAGTGCTCCGAATTGTTTATTCATTATCCACAAATTTTAAAAATTTATTTAAAAAACGTTGGTAAAAAGAATATCATTTTAACTTATTTAATTATGTTTTTTACGCTACCAGGCATTTATTTAAATAATTGTTTGTTTTATTTAAATAATTGGCTTATTCACTTTCGATTATTTAAACATTTTACAATTTTTATTCAACTATTGGTTATTTAAATAAATATTATTTAGATATCGCCGAGATTATTTTATTCGTGGATAAAAATAATCGAAATCCGAGCACTACCCATTTATGAACAACTTCTTGAATTTTATCATTTAGATCGCACTAATATATATTTTTATAATAGGACCCGATATTCGGGAAAATGGCAACTTATAAAATTATGGATATTCGATCACAGTAAGATTTTTTTGCAACTTGAAACGCGCGATATCGAGCTCGGCAGTACTCATCCCCTTATAAAAATAATTGAACAATAAATTTCGGTCGAGCTGGGAAATCGCGTTTCTTGATCCGTCATTTGCATAAGCCGTAAATTTCTAAGAACCTCTCTTCGAAATTCCGATTGCAGGCACGCGCACTACCTTCTGCGGACGGCGGACAACCCCATTCCGAAACTGCAATTCGCGCAATGGGGCCCTCGAGGAAACCAACTGGTCTACGTGGATCGTTTCTCAATATTTTATATCGAGGAATATGGGCATCGGCCAGTGCCCCTGGTGACGCAAACCATTGATTCCGTTTACAACGGCGTGCCGGATCGTTCATACAGAGGTAACGCATTTTCCAACCCGATACGGCATCGGTTCTGGGACGAAATAATTCAAATTGTCCCACCTTTCAGAGAGAATTTTAAAGCGTGACAACGCGATTTGGTGGTCTAAGGATGGGAATCGACTTTGCTTCGCTTCGATTGACGTGACCGAAATGAACCGGTCTTCCTATTTTTGGTACGGTGGCGACGCTGACTTGGACTCGGCCGAACCAGTACCACCGAACCCGGTCGTACTATCTTATCCGTACTTTAAAGTAAATTACTTCGATTTATTATAATAATTATTGTTATTATTATAATGTTTTTAGTTGCTCTACTTTAAAATTAATTCTACGTAATTCGGTATAATTAATTTCTGTGGTGTTTAGCCTGGCACGCCGCATCCACGCGTTTATCTCTACATTGTTGATCTACAAAATCTCGACTTTGGCCACGATAAAGTGATACCTCCTTGGGAAATCAGTGATAGGTAGGTTTGTGATCTCTACTTTAGTTTGTACGTAGTCCTTTAATCATTTTTCAATAGCGATTTCTTCTTAACTGGCGTGGTTTGGATTCACGAAAATCGCTTAGCAACTACTTGGATGTTAAGAAGTCAAAATCATTCGTTCCTTTCAATCTGCGAAGAAAGAAAGAAAATCTGGGTTTGTCAGAAAGTAAGTGGATGCGAAATACGTGGATGATCATGACGCCGCGCGTTCTTTCATAACACGGTGTTTTTATTTATATATTTTTAAGAAATTGGAAGAATCAAATCCTGGTTCTGGTTGGGTTGACGCATTTTCAGACCCACTTTTCACTATTGACGGTTCGTTTTACTTCATACTGCTACCTATTTCTGGAGGATCAGCTGGAAATTTCAAGCATCTTGCTATGGTGCCAAATAGCGTAAGTTCACTGTTTAATTGTGTTCCAGTACATTCTAACGAAAAGTTCTTTTAATTAGCTTTCAATCTGGTGCAGAGTGTTTTATTTTGGTATTACCGTAACTTATATTAACTGTTTAATCCTCAGGATGCTCGAGCGAGAAATTTCCTAACGTACGGAAGTTTTGATGTGACTGCTGTCTTAGGCTACAATGAAGAATACAGAATGGTGTACGTTGAATTCGTACGACTTCGTATTGGAATTTTCGTATTAACTTGTTGGAACTTCAGGTATTATCAGGCTAACGCGAAGGGCAAACCTGGAGAACGACACATATATTCCGCTGATGATTCTACCAAAACCCTGCAATCCGTGTCACGAAGAGTAGTATGCCTAACTTGCACGTTGGACGAGGAGTGTAAATACAACAGTGCCGTTTTCTCCCCTGGTGCCTTATACTACGTACTAACGTGTGGTGGTCCCAGGATTCCTCGAATTGAAATAAGAAGGGCCTCTGACAATCTTTTGGGTCCGTGATCCAAACTATCAACCCTACAGATATTTAATAATAACTTTTTCCAACACTTCAGTTACGATTCTTGACACGAATGATCACCTTTTCGAATATCTTGGCGACAACGTTGTTCCACATATCAAATCCATTACGATTCCTCTGCTAGGAGGAGTAGGTAATATTGCCTACTCACATTAAATTGAATACGGTGATTGTGCCATTTCATTTTCATTTACTGGTAATAGAAGGACGAGTAAAGATGTTTTTACCGCCCAGCCAAAATAACTTGGCTACTACAAGATATCCTCTGCTCGTTCAAGTGTAAGTGGTACTATTTTCGGTGACTTTTCGTTTTATTTTATTGTGACGCGACTAAAGATAAGCCTTGTTCTTGGATATTTCTGAGAAATAGTAGTTAAGGCTGCGCAAGCAATTTTACAGAGACCACAGTACTTCCCCTTAAAAGCTCAATTTTCCGTAAGTGGAACAGATTCCTTATTATTTTTGTTGGGGGTTAAACTAACTTTTAGCCTGCGCTTAAGCCAAATACCCATACTTCCCGGTCGAAATAGACCATATTAGGATGCTATGTCTGTTTAAACACCAAGTGATGAAATGTCGCACTAATCTGCTTTATCACTGCGTTTGATAGATTTATAGGGTTAAGGAAATTTAAAATCTCAAAACTTTTTAAAACTCGCGTTCGGAGTAGATCCAAAATAAATTATTAATCAAAATAATACAAAAATATGACAAAAAATGTATTTTATTGCGAAAATACTCTATAAATAAAAATCCGTTTTTGATTTAATATGTAAAATTTCGAGGGCTACATAATCACAAATAAATTAGGTGCTCTGAATATTACTGGTGAATTCCTTCCGTTTCCAAGGCGTATCTCTAGTCTGATGGTAAGGTGGGGAGCCTAGGGAAGGAACTAAAAGGTGATCCTCTCCTTACGAGCTACTTTCAATGAAGACAGCTTTTCGTATATTTGATTAGGCTTTTATAAAATTGCAGCTGCGACGAACCCGCTTCTCAATGCGTGTCCGAAGAATTTGATTTGAATTGGGGCAGTCAAATCGCCAGCAAGCGTAATTACATATATATGAAGCTAGATGGCAGAGGAAGCGCTTTTCAAGGAGACAAGCAAGAACATGGTATCTACCGCCAACTAGGAATTTCGGAAACGAGCGATTTTATTCAAGCAGTCAAGTATTAGAGATTTTTGTTAATATCCTAATGTTGAAAGTGTAGAAACCCCGGCAATTAACGCATCTCGCTCATCGTCAGATATTTGAAGAAAGAAATCCCTTTCATCGACAACGAGAAAGTGGCGATTTGGGGAAAAGGCTACGGGGGTCACATTGCGGCGTCTGTCTTGGCGGACGACGACACTCTCTTCTCTTGCGCCTTCGCGATTGCACCTATCACCAACTGGAGACATTATGGTACGAAATCTTTCTAAGGATATTGCCAAAAAGTAATATTTCCGAGAACCAGGACCTGCAAGTTACTGTTTATATGATGCTTGTTGAAATAATGGAAATTTTTCACCCGTAAACAGAACCCCGTGTTTTTCTAAGCCTTAATATGTCAAAAGAAGCTACCTGGTAATATTTGTTCCATACCGTACAGGTGAAAAGTATCCATTATTTGAACCATTGGGTTGGGAATATTAATCTAGAGGTCCAATCAAACCGTCGGATTTCAGTATTTCGCGAAAACAAATAACGAGAAAACTTAATCATTCTACCCGTGGCGCCGTCTATCTCTCAATGGTTCGTTCAAATAAGACGCGTTTACCGTCAAATTTTTATTTTTTTTTCAAAAATAATGGATGGCGCCACGGGTTATATGATAACGTTTTCTCATCATTTTAGAGGGGACGGCACATTCGTAATTTTCAAAAACTTGTTTCGCGGTGAGCAGATTTGATTGGATCTCTAGATTAATATTCCCAACTCAATGATTTGAACCAGCACTATATAAACAGTAACTTGCAGGTCCTGGTTCTCGGAAACATTAGTTCTTGGCAATTTTCTTGAAGATGTTTTATTGAAGGGTCTATTGAAACGAATTACCCGTAATAGATGCCATTTTCACTGAACGTTACATGCAAACTCCGAGTCTCGACGACAATTTTGTTGGTTACGAAATGTCCGAACTATCTCGCAAAGCGGAGTATTTTCGTGGAAAGAAATTTCTCGTTATACACGGAACGGCAGACGGTACTCAATTACCTTTTAACCAATACTTCTAATCAACGACGGAACTGATCAATTAGTAACATTTCTTTTGAAAAACAGAGGACGTGCAAGTCCATCACACTTTGCTACTAGCCAAGGAATTAGTTCGATCCGGAGTTCCATTCACGCAACAGGTTGGTTTTTGCAACAGGCCAGCATCCAGTGACTGAGGCTTAAAATGTTTTAGGGAGCTAAAATTGCTTTAATGTAAATTTTTATATTACGGATCACTAAAACCTATGCCACGTTTTCACGATACTGACTAAAGTTGCGCGGGTCACATATTGAGGTTCCACGTTTGCATGGTACTGTCCAAAATCTAACGATGAATTTCCAAGTTTGCACGCTTCTGAGTAGATTATAAAATGGCCTACCAAGTCTATACGCTACTGATCAAACCATCACAGTTCATAAAATGACCAGGCAAGTGCCCACTTTTATAAGTTTGCGTGGATAGACAGCCTTGATACACTACATAAAAATACAGTTGGTTTTTTTATGAAATAAGCCATTTCAAAACTTATTCTTATGCAATTAAAAAGATGAATATGAAAATTTTAAGTATATTTATTTTAAAAATAATTATATTCTTGAGCACTAATGTAGATTTTGGGCAAAGCAGCATCACTATTACAAAGGCGGTCGGTAATACGTTCCAAATCAACGTATTTAACGGTTAAATTAGCCCATGGTAGAAATTGTGCAGAATAGGTCGAAAATCAGTGCTGCCTGATATTCATCACTTTGCTCACGATTGCGGAGATTTTTGCACCAACCACAAATCGTTGTTCAAATGCAAATTATTTTTTTCTAAAATACCGAAATAGCAACCACAATTTCCCGAAAATTTACGCTTATCAAATACTTTTTGTCAGTTGTATCCGGATGAAGACAACTCTTTGTCGAATGTTCGACATCACGTCATTAAGCTTATGGATTCGTTTCTAAGTCAACAGTGTTTTAAACCCGGAAACAGGGACGATTCCGGAGAGGACAAACACCCAGTGCGAACGAGAGTTGTGAAAAATGGTTAAAAATTGTCAAAAAAATATGCACAATTTGCGTAGTCGTTACGAAATGAAGAAATCTGGAGGTTTAATCGCAAATACGAAATATTGATTAATAACTACAATACCGTTATTTCTGAATGTTTTAAATCCTTTATAATATTTTACTTGACTATTATTTGTGAGAAAAACCACTTGTTTCTTAAAACTGAGACATTTACAACGGATAAACTTTGTAATTGTATACTAAAACAGCCTACGAACAATAAAAGTTTTAAAATATACATGTTTATTTAAAAATTGAATGCTAGTTTAAGGGATGGTTTTCACTAAAGTAAAAACGACGTGACGGTGAGCGTCGACGCCAAAATATTGTAATAAGCCAATGTTGTCGACGCTCACCGTCGTAGCTTTTTCTTCCTAGTGAAAACCACCCTTACGAAACTCGGGTTTGAGAGGTTGACACTTTTACTTAGGCACACCGAAATTGGGGAGCTCCACTTATTTTCTTGCAAAACTGCGGAAGGATTTAGTTACTTTAATCTTAGATTTACTTTTAAAAGAAAAGTCGAGATTGATTAACTGAGATGTTATATTCCCTTTAATTTACGTTTCAAAACTTGAATATCTATCTAAATTTCACTATATTTTGAAAATTGCCAACCTTTCGAAAATGAGTAATGTTTTGAGATTTGATTACACTACTTTCCTTACGTAACAAACTTTTAAAGATGACTCCTTTTGAAACTTGGTCACTTTCGAAACTCAATTTTGTTTTGAAATTGGACTTCTTTTCGAAACTTAATTTCCTTTCGAACTCAATTGACTGCCTATCGAAACTTAATTAACTACCTTCATAAACTCAATTGACTACCTTTAGAAACTTTATTCAAGGGTTGACTTCCTTTTGGAACTTGACTACTTTTCGAATCTTGACTACATTTTGAAACTTGATTGCCTTTTGAAACTCGATTATCTTTTGAAACTTGATTGCCTTTTGAAACTCGATTATCTTTTGAAACTCGATTACCTTTTGAAACTTGATTGCCTTTTGAAACTCTATTATATTTTGAAACTCGATTACCTTTTGAAACTCGATTGCCTTTTGAAACTCGATTATCTTTTGAAACTCGATTACCTTTTGAAACTTGATTGCCTTTTGAAACTCTATTATCTTTTGAAACTCGATTACCTTTTGAAACTTGATTGCCTTTTGAAACTCGATTATCTTTTGAAACTCGATTACCTTTTAAAACTCGATTGCCTTTTGAAACTCGATTATCTTTTGAAACTCGATTACCTTTTGAAACTTGATTGCCTTTTGAAACTCGATTATCTTTGGAACCTTGATTACCCTTTGAAACTCTATTTCCTTTCGAAAATTGTCAAACTGTTCTCTTCTTCCTATATAAATTTAATTGTGTTAATAGTATTGTCCAAACACAAATGTTTATTTTCGGATACTCGATCTTTAAATATATTTTAACGTACATATTGTATTATATGTTTACAACTTCCTTGGAATCTATATCCTTAATAAAAACAATTACATTTAGGGATTTTTTGGGCACAATTTAAAAAAAAAGTATAATTGTAGTCAATTTTGATCACCTTTTCATAAATTGATGTACATATTTATCAAATGGAAATGAGCCTTGAAACCGTAATTGTAAATTTATTACATTATACATTTAAGAGTGTGTTCTATGGGCCCTATGAACATTGGTCCTAAAATGTTTTGTTTCAGGGTTTTAGGCCCACAAAAATCAGGTCCCAAAACAACGAAAGTAATGTGAAGTTCGGTATCTGCCTTGCACCCAATTGTTTCTATTTATTAGTCATTGTTTTTTAATGGTGCAGCGGTAAACAAAATAACAAATCCTAAAAGCGCATTATTGAACTAGCAGAAGTGTGCTAAATCCTAGAATGATTTTATTATTGCCAAGTTCCATTATTTCAAAGAATCGAGTTTAATCGACACTGTTAATTTAGGAAAAACTAGTAACTAGGGTCAAATAATGATGACTAAAAGACGATTTTTGAGATACAAAAAAATTTGAGCTCTGGGCTCTACGATTTATTTTGTTACACTGAAAAGTTTTAGTTTTATTCAAACAACAGCACCATTCTGCTATCTAAATTCAAGCGCGAAATTTAAACTTCGTATTGCTACACCCTCTCTCAAAGTTATACATTTCTACATTTGTTAGTTCAGTCTAGTGTTGTAAGTCGGAAAATTTTCCGCGGAAAATTTCCGGCTCGGATAATTTTCCGGAAAATGACCGAGGCCTCTTTCCGGAAAATTTTCCGTATTTTTCCGAAAAAAATAAAAAAAAGTTTTCATTCCATGATTAGTCTAATATATTGTTTGCAATTTGAAATAAAGCGGTATTTTCTCCTCATTTTTTCGAATCTGAAAGTAAAACTAAACTTCTAGACTAGTTTAAACCGATTAACAATGTAACGCTATTAATGTTTTGTAGTATGTTTACTGATATTAGACATTTTATATCGATATAAAGTTAAAAACATTAAAAACCCTTAAAAGGTAATTTATGTTTCAAATTTTTATTTTTCCGATTTGCGGAAAATTTTCCGCAATTCGGAAAACTTTCCGGAAACTTTTCCGGAAAACTTTCCGGAAACTTTTCCGGAAAACTTTCCGGAAACTTTTCCGGAAAACTTTCCGGAAACTTTTCTGGAAAATTTTCCGCATTTTATTTTTCCGGAAAATTAACATCCCTAGTTCAGTCCAATCAGTGATTACAACTCTTTAGTTTTCACTGATTGAAGTGGTTTGGTGACTTAATTTCGCGATCATAGTTTCGGTTGGACAGTATTGGAAATCAAACACATTTCGCAATTCTTTCGCGAAATGATGTCTTATAGCAATGTGGCTCGCTCTTTGTGTGACGCTTTCGTTTTTGACCATTCTCAGACAACTTTGGTTATCATCAAAGATTGTCGTGGCGATGTTTCCCTGTTTAAAATCTTTTAAAAGATTTTCAAGCCAGAGTGCTTCCCTGCACGTTTCCGCGAGTGCCACGTACTCAGCTTCCGTTGAAGAAAGTGCCACTTTTGGTTGCTTACGACTAGCCCAACTAATCGTTCCTCCGAGCCATTGAAAAACGTATCCTGTATTTGATTTTCAATCACCACCCCAATCCGCGTCAGCGTATCCAATTAAAATGTTTGATCGTATTTCAGGACTTAGCTTCAAATCCATAGTGCCTCTTAAATACCGCATTACACCCTTCACAGCAGTCCAGTCCATTGGACTAGGAGTTGAGATACTCCTACTCAAAATTGATACGCTAACCGCAATATCCGGTCGGGTGCATGTGGCTAAATATAAGTAACAACAAATTGCTTGGCGATTTAGCTCTTTGTTTTCCATTTCAACGTCATCTTCGGTTGATTTTTCAATAATATATCCAATATCCAGTTTTCGTAGCCTTCTTCCATTCCAAAGCGTTTTAGAATTCGCGTTATGTAGCTAGACTGGTGGACGTGAAATATTCTGTCCATGTCGCGTTCAATTTCAATTCCGAGGCATATACTTAGCTCTCCGAGATCGCTGATTTGAAATTCCTCTTCCAGCAAATTGAATATACGGTCGGTAAAATTTCTGTCCCCAGCAACAACGAGATCATCTAGGTATATGAACACGTAAAACCACAAATCTCAGTGGCGCACCCACGGGGAGGGGGGGCACTGAAAAAGAAAATAAGCATGACTGAACCTTTCATAAAACGTTTTTGCTTATCATTACATAAAAATGTTTTGGAACTCATTTGCCCCCCCCCCCCCCAGTAAAAATCCTGGGTGCGCAACTGACTTATCTTTTACCTTTTTCGTGTAGAAACATTTGTCAGCCTGCCCTCTCTGAAACCCGTTATCTTCGAGAATTTCGTTTATGCGTTCGTTCCTAACATGCACCGCTTGTTTCAGTCCATAGAGACGTCTGTGTAGGTGAAAAACATAATTCGCTATTTCTTTGGTTTCGATACCCGGTCGCTGTTTCATGTAAATGTCTTCCTCCAGTTTGCCATTCAAAAACGTTGTCTTCATATCGAAATCTCACACCTTTAGACTTTGATGTCCCACTATCGTCAATAGCGTACGAAACGTTGAATGCTTTCCAATTTCATCATAATCTGTTCCTAATTTTTGAGTAAAGCCTTGCGCGAGGAGTCTCACCTTATACTTCATGACGTTTCCTTTTGCATCCCTTTTTGTTTTATACGCTAATTTATAACCGGCTGGTTTTTTATTTTGGGGTAACTCTTTTAGAGTCCAGGTCCACATTTCTTTGTGTGATTTTAACTCTTATTCCGGGCTTTCTTCCACTCGTCCTTTTTGAAACTCGCGAGTGCTTCCTCCAAGGTACGAGGGTATTCGTCCTTTTCAAGCTCTTGTTTCTTCATCATGACGTCAATCAACCTTTCAGGAGGTTGTCCTTTTTTGACGCGAGTTGACCGTCGAGGTTTATTCTGGTTCTCTTCTCTTTCCGGTTCAACACCTGCTACATTGTCTTCAGCATCTTCGTCTTCGCATTGGTTTTCTGGCTCTTCGATTTCCCTTTTGTCAAACTGCGCTTGTTGCAGCCTACTTCCAGGGGCTAGTAGGCCACAATTTGAAGCTCTCTGGCGCCCTTTTAACTCATCGTAGGAAAATGGGGAAAAAACAGACATACTTCTCAACTCACCCCCTACAACTCCTTAGGGGTTGTATACGCTGTTCAAAAAACCTTACTTAGAATTAAAATTAAGCAACGTAATTGCAATTCTAGGTTATATGGAAACCACAGATATTCAAAAATATAACTTTCATGAAAATCGGACTTAAATTAAGGAACGTTAAGTCGATTTTCAGGCGGAAATATAAAACCACGAATATTGGGGTCCCGTAAATTACCCCAAAAACCAAACTTAACATTAATATTTACTAATATAACCGAAGGGATAGTTCCGCTGAATTCTAACCTGTCCAATAATATTTTTGTAACGTTATCAGACTTAATTTTAAATAAAATATCTACCACACAAAGCGAAACCACCGAAAATAGTAAATTGGGCATTTGCCCAACTTGTAGGGTTCCGATTTGAAAACTTAATAAAAGGCTATCAATGGCGATGTATGTACACTCAAACGAGATATCATTGACTTTTCTAGCCCTAACCGTTGAAGAGATATGCGCTACACGGCGGCATCGGCATCGGCATCGGCATCGGCTACACTGTACGTGAGACTAATACACACAAATCCTTAGGATTGTGTGTAAACACGAGTAGTCTTCATTTTCACACTAATACATAAAACCGGAGAAAACTTGTCTTCAGTATCTCTGAGACTGTGATATTTCTACAACCTTGACTATGGTCAGTGCGATAGTGTTGTGGACTTTGATTGGACATCTGTTTCTCTTGCAGACCAGCAACTGCAATATGTCCCACCTTCTGGCACTTGTTGCCAGTTTAATTTATATGAGGGCATTCAGATTTTTATGAACATTTTGAGTGCATCGGATACTATTTTTCTTGCTGTGTGGTTAGCGAGCTTTTCTTTGGTTTGGGTTTATTTTGAAGGTTAGTTGAGTACTTTATTGTATTCATTTTGGAGTTTGAATCTCCGTTGGGCTTCCATAGTTGACTTCTTACTACTTCAACATTTTTAGTAGCATTTTCTAAGGCTTAAACTACTTCTATAGCTTTGACTAAAGTGATGTCTTTATCATCTTCACACTCAACAAAACGTTTTTGCTGCATATATTCATTGTTCCAATAACCTCTGATCCAATTCGGCCTCGGTAAATTACTTTATCAGAGGGGACGTTATTCCGGTGCCAACAGCAAGGTCCAGGAAAGTGACTAGCTTTTCGAGACCGAGCTAGTATTATCCCAAAGCCGATTTCAGCCCCTTGTATCTCCTCAACCACTCAGAGTAGCGAGACAAGCAATATACCATTGGAAAAACCAGGCGCATACGACAAACATACAATAAAATCTCGGGCTGTTATGCTAATATTGCGACGTAGTTCAAAGTTAGCCAAAATGACAAAAAAAAACTTTCATCTTCTTCTTCTTTCTTTTTCTTGCAGACCGCTCTAAAGCAAAACCTACTTATCCGATTTGCATAAACATTGGTGACCACCTTCCACTTGCATTCCCATTGTGGCGTTCTAAAGGATAAGTCTCAGTACCTAACCGTCCTTGAGTTGATGAGGAAACACTTTAGCCCCACCACAATATTTTATAAAATTTAAAACCTGTTTGTTTCCGTGGTTTCGTGTCTCCGCTATATCTACAAATGTATTATCGTAACGATTTGGACCTAAACTATAGAACGCTTCGTCACGTTTCAATTTAAAATAGTATTTACGATTTTTTATTTAATATATATTATCATATAATAAGAAAAGCTTGTCATAACTCCCACTATATTTATTTAGCTGAATAATTTGAATATACATTCAATATTATCTTTATTTAGCTGAATTATTTGAATATTCAATATTATTATTGAAATACTACAAGACGTGCCAGAGGTAAGAAATTGTAAAATGGTTAGCGTACTTTTAGAATCTAAAATCATACAATTTTCCCCTACACGTTGGTTTAGGAGGGGAGGGGGGGTAGTTTAAACTCTCTATTGTCTCAAAATTATTTAATTTGGGATGTGGAAGTTTTAGGATCAGATTTCCAAACCGCAAAGAAAATTCTCTCGCGTTGTCTAATTCTTTTCTAGATTAAAATAGATCTTGCAAATCATGAAAAAAGGCCGCGCAAGGTCTAGCGTATTTGATGTCAAGTATAGCGTGAAAGCCGTGATATGCGGGCTTTTCTTTACCAAGAGTTATGTACAGGCCCGTATAGAACTAGTCCATATTTCTAATTTAAGACCTTGCCCATGGTTTGATTTCACTACGTTCATAGGCTGAGACATTAGGACGTAGTGTTGGGCAGAGGACCTTGCGAATTTTAACCTTAAGGTTTTTGGACAGATTATGTAATATCACAAAGCATTAAAAAAAGTTGACGATTTGACAAAATAAATTAATGAAGCTTTAATCACACATCCAATACATAACACTCGCCAGGAATTGAAACTATATAATTTTCAATGCCTAAAGGCCCATTTTCACGCTCGCTGGTAGCGGATAAAAATCATCAAAATTCGCATCCGCCACTCGCAAGCGTGAAAATAAAGCTAAAATATCTGTTTGAAACAGATCGACGCGGAAAGTGAACAAGTGTGTAGCGGAAGCGGATTTTGTCGATTTTTACCCGCTACTAGCGAGCATGAAAATGGGGCTTAACACCCCTCCTGGATCAACGATCCCCAAGCATTGTAAATGGTTTTTCATTCGTTGACTCGGCAAGATTTGCGTCAACTGGTCAGCTTGGTTGGATTCAGTTGGTACGTACTTAAACTTGATGTCTTGGTTTTCTATAAGTTCGCGGATGTAAAATAGTTTCAAGTCAATATGCTTCGATCTGTCTGATGGATTTTCCTCGAGCTTCATAGTTCCTTGGTTGTCTATGTTGACTTCCATAGTCAAATATAAATATGATATACGAGCTAATAGAATTTAAACTTTATTATTTTCTATGCCTAACAAATTTGCAATAGCGAGTCAGCAGAGATGTATGTAGCAACCGTTTCTTATGTTTTGCGTATTCTGTAAATGTTAACCTCTCTACATAAAGATGGGATAGGATTGAAATGTGCTATCAGTTTGGCAGTGAGGTCTTTATAATTAACTGTTGTGATATCTTCAGGTAATGTTAGATTCGTTAATAATTCCAATTTTTCCGGGCCTAAGAATAAGAATGCAGCTTTTTATTTTCTCATCTTTTACGTCATTGATCGTGAAATGTACATTCAGTCTTATTGAATATTGAGACCATGTTTCTACCGTAACATAAAATTGGCATATTTGAGGGTTGATTTTATTTTGGTTTATTTAGCTACTTGTTGTTGTTCTTCTTTTGTTGAAGGTTGAGTTTAATTTTGAATTTTTACCGTTATTGAATGTTGACTTCCAAAGTGAAACTAAAAGTAAATATTTCCTTACTCTTCAGGGCTAAACTCCTCTTTACTCTGGAGGGTAGATTTTTTTTCTTAGCGTTAGAACTTTAACCCACGAGTGTCTGTGTAGCCTTGTAGGGTTGAGTAAAATTTTCCTTAAGCCATGTCTCTTTAAAGCCTTTAAGGGTTGAATTATTTTGTTACTTTTCTTTTTCTTGGTTTGATTTATCGGTTTAAGATGGTGGCTATTGGTGAGGTCATCAATGTGTGGCTCATTTTTCTCATTTATTTAATAAAAATAATAATCAGCTAGGCTAATACCCAAGGCACCACCTTAGGCGTAAGTCCTCAAGCAACTTTTAAAGCTATTAAATAGCATTTAACAATTGGATTTTCGTTATTAAAAGCTTGCCACATGTGAAGAGGTTCAAAATCCGTCATGTTTAAGCAGACGAGTTTTCTATATAAGCAGACGAAAAAGCTAGATTACTCCCTCTAAGCCTCCTTTCAAGGAGGAGTAAAAAGTGTAACCTTAGAGCTCTGGAACAAGCGAACAAAGTTCGTGACAGGGTAAATCTTACCACGAGAAGAGGCGAATGAAACGTTTTAGGGTAAAAAGCTTACACTTTTTGTCCTCGGACAGGCGAAAAAACCACTTCAATAAATATGGCTCCCGGTCAAGTTAGTTCGCCGCTATTGAACTCAAGATTGAAATGCGGTAAACCTATAAATTCTGATGCCAAGCAATTAGTTGTTAATACTTATTCTTCTTTAAGAATTAAACATCCTGATTGTAGTATTAACAAGGTTTAATCTCTTAACTGACAGGCGTGGGTAGAAATACGATGATTAGTTTAAGACCGAGGCTAAACAAAATATCGATATAATGTCTTTACCTCGTCGTAGAGAGCGGGCTCCAAAATAATTAAACCGATCGAAAAGACTTGATAAATACGACGCCTACATAAAATGCGTAATACGACAAATTATTCATCGATATTTTTTGAGAAATGAACTTCCAACTGCGAATAAAATTTTACAAGTAAGTAGCGTTAATGTTATTTATCTAGAACGTCGCTGTTACTAAAAGATACCTCTAATTAATCGAAGGTCATTAACGGTGAACCAGATTTACCCTCAATGAGTGCTTCAATCTTACGAAGGCTTACGAATGACACACAAAAGCGACAATTTGGCACGACACAAGTATCCAATCAAGCCGACAAGCGTTTCTGTCTGGATTATCTACCGGTAACAAGGCACCCTCTGAAAAAGGAGGAAGAATTGTGGTAACACATATTGGTCTGTGACTTAAATCATTTACTTCCTCAACGTTCTTAAACATATCTGCGGTTCTTTCAATAGCGAACGAAGATGGTTTCGTACCAGGAGCTTTAGATATTTTTATCGCTAAGCAGGGAGACGGCGATTGCCAAGCTGAAATGAATGGGCCTTACTACTTCAAAAGGTTTAAGGAGAAGGTTTTACCAAATCTACCTAAAAGCAGCGTTATTGTAATCGACAATGTGCCTTACCACATAGAAAAAGTGCCAAATAAGCACACTCGAAAAGCAGAAATACAAGCATGGCTAACCCCAAAAGGCGACTTGATAAAACAAAATGGGCAGTAGTCTCATAATTGACTTAAATTTGTGTGTGCAGGTGTACAGTGGCAGCCGGATATGATTATAAGGGAACTGTTGGCTTGAGTTGAACGTATAAATGAACAATACGGTGGTTATTAAATTGACAAACTTGTGGAAAAAGAGGGACACACCGTTTTGAGGTTACCACCTTAGCATTGTGAACTAATTCCTATAGAACTTGTGTGGAGCCAAGTAAAGGGGTACGTCGCGGCCAATAACACAACATTTAAGTTGCCAGATGTGAAGCGACTATTTGAAGAAGGAGTTATTCAGGTAACAATGTGGCAATCATGTCGTAAAAACAATGTTGGAAACTTGATTGTATGATTGATCAAGTTGTCGAACCTTTCATCATAAATGACAATTCCAGCGACAACACAGACGACAGCACCACAAATGAAGAAATGAATTGATTATCTGTTAAATCAGAGAATGAAAATTATTTATTTTCTTATATTCTATTATAAGTGTTATTTTTTGCCGAATACTGTTATTTTTTTATTATAAAGGTATATTTTGTTTTATAGGATATTATTTAGATAATGTCATGATAATGAAGTGTAGTAAAATCTAATTACCTTATCAGAAACCAAAATTAATTTGCATAAGTGATTAAAAGATCTATCGAAGAAAAGTTTAGAAGCAATTGTAGACGAATTTTTGTAGACTGTTCAGTGCTTAAACCGCTGTGTAAGTTTGATTTAAAAGTCGCGCCGCACCAAAACGGAAGAAAATACCGCCATCTAATGAAACTTCGCCAAGTAACATAGATTTCAACAGGCCCCTAACATCAGAGTGGATTAACTGAAGAATACCCCCTTTCTTTGTTACCAACGCTTGTATGACTTCTGTAATGTCTTACTTCAATTAAAAGATCTACGGTTCAACGAAAAACAAATACTTTTTATTAGCTTAGTTACAAAAATACTACTTGGTTCGTTCCATAACCCACACTCCGATTGCCATAGTGTACAGGTTGTATTTTGGAAGTCACATGGTCTAAATATTTGAAAGTAGATGGCGCAAGTTAAGTTATGCACGAAATTTAAATGTTACATTCCTCCCTTTTTAAAGATATAAAGTTCTACTAACATCGTGAAGAAGTATTATTTGATTAATAGTATACAATTAAAGTTTATCAATTAAATATCGCGGTGGGCGACGATTTTGTCGCTGCGGATATCGTTTTTCAGCATGAACTTGGGTTGCTTCAGCGAGTTGACGGTCGACTACTTGCTCGTCCCGTCCTTGTGGAGTTGGAGGTGGTATTAACTGTTTAGGATGTGGTGCTTGAAGGTCATCAAAAACATTGTCGTCCCTCCCATGGTAAAGAGAAGGTCCCAGAAAATGTTTAAAGAAACTCTGATCGCGGGTAATGGTGCGATGTTCATTGGCCGCTGTAACCATGGAGCCTTTTGTTTTAGTCACAATCAGAGGATCTGGAGCAAATATAGGAGAAAGTTTCCCTTGCTTTTTCATTTTCACGAGTACGCGATCACCGTTGGAGAACGGTACCGTAGACTGGAGTAGATGTTTATCTACGTGTTTCTTCATGTGAGATTTCGCTTGTGCGTCGTTAACTCGAACTTTCGCGAAGTTCGATGTGGTGTCAGCGTCAAAACATACCTGTGGTAATTTACTCTGTATGTCGCGACCGAAAAGGATAGTCGCCGGTGCAACTTTTGTCGAGGAGTGCTTTGATGTACGGAGTCGCGCCAATCGGATTGGTCTATGGCAGATGTTTGGAGAGACTTTTTGAGTGTTCTATTGAGACGTTCTACGAGGCCATTAGCCTGGGGCCACAAAGGAGTAACACGTCGGTGGTGAAATCCGAGTTCTGAGCCAAAGTCGGCAAACGCGTGTCCATTGAACGGTGGGCCATTATCGCTTCGTACAGTATGCGGTATTCCAAAGGTGGAAAACAATCGCTTCAAAATTGGGAAGACTTTTTCGCCGGAGGTAGAACGTACGATTTCGACTAATGGAAACCGGGAAAAATCGTCCACTAATACTAGAAGGTAGTCATTGGTCGGTAGGGGACCAGCGAAATCGATAGATATTTGGTGCCATGGAGAGTTCGGTAAAGGCGAAGGCGTCAAAGGGTTCCGTTCTCTAGAGGGGCCGGTGGTTTATCACGAGAGACAGTCGTTAACCTTTCGTTCTACCATGTCATCCATGTTAGGAAACCATACCTTGGTCCTTAGAAGCTGCTTAGTCTTGGTCATTCCTTGATGACCTTCGTGTGCCAGGTCGACGGCTAGGGTACGCAGTGAGACGGGTAATATAATTCGAGAGCCACGCACAAGAACACCATCGATCATGGAGATTTCCTTCTTAACAGCTTTCATGGTCTCAAGGTCCTTGTTGTGTCTTTGGGTCTTTGGAATACGCCATTCCACAAACGGAAGTAGTCGTATGGCTTCCCGTAAAGTTGTATCCGCGGTGGTTGCTTTGACAACTTGTTCTAGGGTCATCGCTTTCGGTACAGCCCGGTGCAGAGCGTGGAGAGCGTAAATGTCTCCTAACAATGACTCTTTATACGGAGTTGATGCAATTTCAGGCGATCGGGAGAGAAAATCAGCTGGATTATCTATTCCTTTTTCATACCGGGTGACGTAGTCATAACGTTGGAGACGCAAGCGCCAACGTTCGATTCGTGCTGGTTAGTCGTATTAAAGACAAATTCAAGCGGTTTATGGTCGGTGATAATAGTAAAAGGCTTGCCGAAAAGATATATGTGAAACTTCTCACAGCCCCACACTACTGCAAGCGCTTCCTTTTCAATTTGGGAATATTTAACTTGGATAGATGATAGAGCGTGACTAGCGTAGGCAATGACCTTTCGCTTTTGTGCGTTGTCAACTTTAACTAAAATTGCCGCTAGCCCGACGGTACTGGCATCAGTGTATATCTCCGTTGGCAAGTTAGGGTCAAAAAATGCTAGACTCCTTTCAGCGCTAAGTTCGGTCTTGATCTGGTCGAAGGCGTCAGCTTGTTCTTTGCCCCATATAAACTGAGTGTCCGATTTGGTAAGACGCCGTAACGGTTCCGCGATGGTAGAGTAGTGAAGTAAGAACCTTGAACAAAACGTGACCATTCCTAAAAAACTGCGAACTTCTTTGGCCGACTGAGGTGGTTTGGCATTTTTCAGCGCAGAAACCTTGGATGGATCGATGGTTAAGCCTTTGCCGCTGATGATCATTCCAAAAAATGATAGAGAGCTTCGGTTGAAATCACATTTCCCAGCGTTAAGCGTTAAGCTGCTCTCCGAGATAGCCTTGAGCGTTTTGTCTAAGGTTGCGTCGTGGTCCGCCTGAAGAACTCCTCCAACAATTATGGCATCAGTGCAATTCAAGGTACGATCGATTCCACTGATGACCTCGCGTATGGCGTGTTGAAAAACTTCAGACGCTGACGATATACCAAAATTTAGACGTTTGTATCTGTACAGCCCTCTGTGGGAAGCGAACGTGGTGATGTAGCGAGATGATGGTTCCAGTTCAAGCTGGTGATAACCACTTCGAAGATCGAGCTTGGAGAAAATATTGCATCCATGTAATGTGGCGACAATATCATCTATGGTAGGGGAAGGTTGTCTTTCCCTAATAATAGCGATATTTTCTGCGCGCATATCAACGCAAACGCGAATATCTTGAGGCTCTGACGGGTTCGAGTGCGGTTTGGGTACCAGTACTAACGGCGAGATCCACGGTGTGGGACCGGTGGCCTTTTCAATGATTCCCAGCTGTTCCATCTTCCCAAGTTCCCGATCTAGGGGCGCTCGTAGATGAAACGGTGCGCGACGAGCTGGTTGCGCAATAGGTTTGATTAAGGGGTTTATGTGTAGCTTGACAATTTTTCCCTTCAGCTTGCCAATACCGTGAAATAGATCTGGATAATACGATATAATATTCTTGGTGGAACCCGTTAGAGAATTGACGATGATGACCAACCCAAGAGTCTCGCTTGGGTGACGGCTAAGTATAGGCTTTGTATGGTTGCCTTGACTTGGTACAACTAAGATTGAAGCGGTGATTGTCTGGTCGCGATACGACAAGGATGTTACAAAAGAACCTATACATTTTAGAGGATTCATAGATGAGAAAGGAAAAACACCTTTATCCGTTTGAGAAAGTTCTGGGCGTGGTTTGATGGTTTGGAACGTGTCTTGGTCAAGCACCTTCACCGAGGAGCCCGTATCTATAATCCAGGTGATTTTGGTAGACCCGATTGGGATGGTAACCTTGGGTGGTGCGTTATTCGATACTGTGGGAAAAATTGGCTTCTGACAATCGACGACGGTAAAGATAGTGTCATCTGATTCTTCGTAGTTCGGTGTGACGATACTGAAGATTGAGTCGTCCGAGGACGATTCCTTGGTGGTTTGTTCCACCTGATTTAGGTTACTCTTGCCTCCAAACTTGTTACCTTGGCCTTTGTAGTGGCTTTTCTGGTGGGTGTAGGCGCGATTGTGGTGCGACGTCTTGTTTGCGCCTTGTTGCTCGGTACTTGAGCGGCAGCATTTCGCAAAATGTCTTTTTATATGCAGGACATCCTTGCCTTCCCTTTGTATGGGGATACCGTCCACCACATAAACCGCAAGTCTGGGATGATGAGGGATGCGATTTGTTCGGCAAAGATTTTTCAAGGCCATGTTGCACGGTAAACAACGGTTTAGAAGATGTTGCAAGAGATCCTGATGTGCTTTGAATTCCCTTCGCCCGAGCTGTCGATAATTCGTGAGAACGAGCTAGGTCAAGTATGTCACCGAGAGTAAGTTTAGAGTCACGTTAAAACTTAGTTCGAAGTGAAGAAGATAAACAGCCATGAATGATTTGTATTTTAATTTCCTTGTCGGCATCCGAAAAACCACAAGTTGAGGACAAACGACGAAGTCGAGTGCAGTATTGATCCATGGTTTCTTCCGCCCTTTGTTTGGCATCGCGAAAAACTAAAGTTTCGTAATCGGTATTACACGCAGGAGCAAAATGGTTGCTTAGCTTTAATTTGGCGTGATCGTAGGTTTGCGGGTCGGTTAAAACGTTGATGTTTTCGAAAATTTCCTCTACATCAGCCCCAGCATAATGTAGCAATAAAGCTTTTTCCTGGCGTCGTCGGTGACAGCCATAGCTGTTAATAGATTCTCAAATCGCCGCAACCATTTTTTCCAACGGGAGGCAGTTTCAGGTGATGCGCCATGAACAAGAAATGGCTCATAGTGAGGGAGAGAAACGAGCGACGTCGTAGCCATTGTTTTAAACTAAGCCTCGGTCGAGCGCGATAGTTGTTCAAATAAAATACGGTCAAAGAAAAACGGTCGTTTCCATAAACAAACGTGAGATCGGTTCACAAATCCGTCGCCATTAATGTAATGTTTTACTTCAATTAAAAGATCTACGGTTCAACGATAAACAAATACTTTTTATTAGCTTAGTTACAAAAATACTACTTGGTTCGTTCCATAACCCGCACTCCGATTGCCATAGTGTACAGGTTGTATTTTGGAAGTCACTAGGTCTAAATATTTGAAAGTAGATGGCGCAAGTTAAGTTATGCACGAAATTTAAATGTTACAACTTCTTATTGTAATCTTTTAGTTTACAAGTTATACATGTATCAATATATCTTGATAAGTTCAATCCTCGCAACATACCCTTACTGGCGAGAAGCTTCAAATCTACTGCCCAAACCACTGATACCATCGATTAATGTCGATGATGATTTCCAGGTTGATACGTGCTTTTGAACCCTGCCCTCTTATCTGTATTACTACAGCTCCTACGCCTTCACCGCAAAATGTATCGATATGTAATAAACTATTTACGTCGGTTACAGAAATGAAGCGTTGTGGCAGTCGATTATTCAATCATCAGTACTGGTAGACGATAATAATAATTTTACAGAAGGAAATACAAATTGTATACACTTATTGGACCCAGTGTTTTGTACAACAATATAATAAAATTAAAAACCATTAAATTTGAAATTAATGCATTTAAATTTTAGATAAACAATTAAATTTTGAAACTAATGTCTATTATTTGTTTATCTAAATTAGTAGTGGAATAATACGCCTGTAAATTTTCGGCGCTTTACGCCCCGAGAGCGTTACTTTGTAGAGCTTCTCAGGCCGAATGGAGTAGAAATTGTAAAGGTGCTTGAAACATTCAATGAGGGCGATGCGTAGGCGTCGTGTTGCTAGTGGCAACAAGTTAAGTCATTGTTGGTACGGCAGTTGGCGTACCGCGGGGACCATTTTAGTAGGCTTGCGCTGTACTCGCTCCAATAGGTATAAGCCTTTAATGAGATATGTGGGCGAATGTATCTGTAGTAAAGTAGGCCAAAGCTCTTTTCTGACATTTGAGAAAATTAACGACGAAGCATAAAGAGAATACAGCTAACTTTCTAGCGGAACACGAGGAAGTCATATTTTTTAAATTGATATTTCCAGTCTAAACGGTTATCTGTGTAAAATGGTTGAGCATATTTTATGAAACCACGAACTCAAGATTCGCATTTTCTTGATTCAATCCAAGAATTCCAAGCTCTTGGATAAAACTTTCAAACGTACAAGGTGTCCAATCTCAGCCGCATCCCCCTTCTTCCTTTGATTTCTACTACCATAATTATAACTTAAAATTTCTCCAATTGCAGAAAGATTTTGGCCCATCAGACTATTCTGAACCACTGTTCTAAATCCATAGCTCTTTCTGTCGCGGACCTGATCTCACTGATGAAACTGGAACTAGCTTTTTGTAAAAATATTTTCATTTAAAAAAAGCTGGTTTCGGGGCCAAGTACCTTGATAGTGTGCCTTTAACCTCCAACGTTGAGCTTCCCAGGGACTAGAAACGTGCCAACATAACGCCGTTGCCAAGGGCTTGTTCGTTCAACGACCCTGATCAGTATCGGAAAATCTCTAAAAAGTGTCCGAGAATGTGGTGGCTTAAACTGTCACCACCCATCTGAAAACTCAAAATGCTATCACCCAGGCTCAGTATGGGTTCCGGTGTGGCTATAGCATGGAGACACAACTTGTCTCGCGTGTTGATTTTAAGAGTGCTGAGCTTGAGAGTGCTTCACAAGTGAACATTATCTTTCTTGATTTCAGGCAGTGGACACTGTCTATCCACCGCCAGTACTGGCCCCTCTCTGGCTACGGGCCTGCTTAGCTGTTTTTTAATGTGATATAAACTTTAAGCAGGCATGCTTTAACAAGGTTTGTATACTAAAGTTGAAAACTTCAGGCCTACTTTTAGCCCATCCGCTATCTTGTAATTAACACCTAAACTATTTTAATACGTGTTGAAGGAAACAAGCACTATATTATCACTTGTTGGCTTATTCAATTAGCAAGGGAAACTAAATCATCGTAATAATATTTTTTTTTAAATTATACATTAAATAAAACAAGTATTACCTTTTCATGTAAAGTCTGCTAATCCGTAATATTAGTTCTACATCTACGTAGAAATATGATCAAATATCGATTTACCTGAATTTCTTAACTGCTTTTTAAATTAAAATTAAATAAATCCGTCAATAAAACAACTATCCGCTACAGATTTGAAAAATAATTTTAAAAAAGGTTTTTTAGAGCAACGCGACTTTTTTACGTTTTCTTTCTGATAAGAAACATTAAAAATTCGGTAAAAAAATTGATAATTTATTATTACTATCTGTTTATTCAGATTATTGTCAACCAGTTAGGTGTTATCTGAAGGAGGTTTTTTCATTTGAGGACTAAAACCTGGTATGCCTTTTAAATAAAACCGCCGGTATTTGACGTGGGACACTTATACTTCCAATATTAGCCGCCCCATTGTATGGATTTAGATATTTCTGGCGCTAGTTAGTGAATTATTGCTCAAACTTGTTTCTCCTCACCTTGTTATCTTGACCCGAATATACAGTTTAAATAAACTAACCTGAGGGCATTGAGGGCTCAGTGTGAGACACTTTTCTTATATTTGATTCAATCATTCAGCCAGCGCTAAATCTACATTTTATTTCACTAAGCCTGTTCGAGGGAGAAGGATTCATCCAGCGTGTCTTAACAAGCTCAAATGACCACTACGTTCCGAAAATTTAAAGCACCAATCTAACCCAACCATCCAAGTTTATAATGTCCTCTATGGATAGTTATAACACTATCAATGTTGAATCTGTTCCATTGCGCCGAATCCCATTCGACCGAACCCAATCCCATTCGACCTAAAAAGCCGCACTTAGGTGGATTTAGGATTCGGTCTAATGGGATTGTCAAATTCGACCGAAAAACCCGCACTTCTCCGGGTTTAGGATTCGGTTTTATACGTTTCAGCATCTATCAGAACAGCATGCAGTGTTACCTAACCTAACCTAAATTGTGAATATTGCTTCGGTCGATTAGAAAAATACAAAACCCGCCTTTGGGCCAATTTCATCAAAATCATTGGTGGAATTCGGTCTAATGGGAATTCGGTCGACTGGGATTCGGCGCAATGAGAAGATACCTCAAGGGTCACCATATCAGTTCTTTTGAAACCTCTGAGAGTGTATGACCAAATTTATATTTCTAGTGTTGTATGGACAGTTAATTTATATTTGATTATAAATAAACAAAAAGGGTTAATTCGTTAACGTGTAAACTTACTTTTATACATCGGACCATTAGTTATTGAGATATTGTTTACATCGCGAATGCCAATAAAAATGTAACAAAACTTCGATCCCTTTCTTCTCTCCACTTTTAAAGAAAATGCATTTTTCATTTAATACCAACGCAATATAATTTTTACATTTTATCTTCCCATTCTTAAATATACGAAACTCTTTGCCAATTTTTTTGTAATATTTTGCATGAAATATTATGCCCTATTTAGTACTTTCTTAAATATTGTGGGCCATTATTAAAATCAAATATCGAGACATCTTGATACATCATTGGAGATGGCAGTTTTCAATCCGCATATTATATCCGCTTTACAATTTCCTTCGCATTCTTGTTTTCCATAGTTACTTCCTCTGGTGTATAACCTTTTCATAAAACAAAAAATTAGAGCAAAGCCTGCAAATTAACTTCACTTAAAATTAAAAATGATCAAGTTCTCCGACGAACCATATACGAATAACAAATGCGAAGTTATTTGATAAATAAAATATCATGACTTAATTTTGAATTGATTGGTGGTAATGCTTACTTCGTTCAAAATGAAACTAATCTCAGATTTATTTATTTATACTTAGAAAGATTCACTATGTTGAGACTATTCGTGGCCAATATGGTCTAGTTTCCCCAATAGTTTCGCAACGTGTTACCAGCCTGATTTGATTTTTTCAGGGGGACGTATAGTTTATTTCTATAGAGTGTGATGTGGATTGGGAGCAACATAATGATTCTGCTAAGTATAAATACATAATTCTACACGCAGCGATTTACAAGTCGAGATTTACAAGTAATTTTATTCGTATATAGAAGATTAGATAGCTAGAGATCGCGAGACATATTTTGGTATTTTTTAATCATGATACGATACTTATAAAAGGTTCTAAAAAGGTCATCATCCTCCTGCATTCGTTCAACGACTTTATTCCAGTCTTCCGGCTGTAAACTGTTCATTCCGTAAAGCTCCTTCGCGGAATATCCCTTCATCCATTGAAGGTCTTCGCCGGGATTTTCATTAGCCTTCGTCAAATTAATGAAATACGTTTCGTGGTCCAAAACAGCCTATATAATACAAATAAACGTTTTATATTTTAGAAGTACCTAAAGTTGAATTAATTAATGTTACGAAGATAATACCGAACTTCTAAGTTATCAGGATCTCGATAAACGATGGCAACAAGAGCTATAAGGGGTGACCTGTGCTGTCACTTACTTTGAGCGGATGATATCCTGATACTGCTTGTCACCATCTCGTTCGTAATTTACCACCTCGCATTATCTCAGTAAACATAATTATGTTTAATTTTTATTTGGCACTATTTTTTAATTTTCTTCTGAATGGTTTTTAAATAAAGCAGAGTCGAGGGACTAACCACTTCAGAAATATCGAGAATTGCAAAGAAAATATATGGAAAGCAGAAATATGCTATTCATTATTTTTCGAAATGATTAACCTCTCTGCCAGAGTATTGCAAATAAATATAGAAGCAGAAAACAGAGTAAATAGTGATTGAATTTCGAATATACCGCGGACACTTAGGTTACCTTAGACATAAAGTAGAAATCAACCTAATGCCTCAACAATGTTAGGGTTATGTAGGAATACGGGATCATGTTTCTAATATCACAAACTTCAATCACTACTACAGTCGTCTACAGTACCCTACGTTAGTGAGCAGTAATTGCGGTGAAACCAAATCAATAGAGTTTTAGTATGGTTCCCGCCGAAACCATTCTGCATTTTCAAATAATGGACGCGAGTGACTCCAAGAGATAACATTCAATCCTTATGCATAGTTCGTTTTTTTTTACATTGCAAAAACCTACCAGTCTACCCTGAACTTTGGATATAAGTGTACCACTGTTTTTTATCAATTAAAGAGTGAAAGAGAGATGTAGAGTCTGTAGTTGACAGCTTCTGGAATTGAACTGCCTAGGAAGCTGAACGGTTGAAAGGCGGAAAGCACCGGGATAAAAAGAGACATTGCCTTGGCAGCATAATTATAGGTGAAAGCCACGCGACCAAAATTATTATTCCTTTGTAATGCTATCCTTAGTTATCTTTGTGTGTCAGTATTGAACAGGAATAAAGGCCTTGTTTTAGAAATGACATTATTATAAGCGTTAATTTAAGTATTGTCTCACTTTCACATCCTGACAAATAACTAATTAGAGTTAGTAATTTGTTGTTGGCACGCGTTGATAATTCTGTAGTTTACTAGTCTGACTAGCTTTCACCGGTGTTAATTTATTAATTAATTAATACGTTTCCTTCTTACCCAAGAACTTCCCGGAGATTTCCCGTCAACTTTGAAAATTCGGTAGCTGGGATTCACTCCGAGGAAAGTAGTGACGCTTGGAGAAATATACGCCACGTTGGTAGCTCTGTCGGAAGTTTCATTGGCGTAGAAGATTTCAAATTCGTCGTAATGCGTGTGACCGTAGAATTGAGCCATCACCGTATTTTCGTACCTTTACGCGTATTCGTTCGAACATTAATTTGTTTTGGACATTTAGAAAGTAAAATTCCTACCGGTTGATTATCTTGTTATAATTAGCGCCCCACGATTTAACGCAGTCAAATTTTCCAGGTGGGATATGAGCAATTATGTGAACCTTTTATCAATTTTAAAATAAATCGCGAGTAATGTTGAAGTCGTTAATGTGTAATACGTACCTTGTCACCCTGGTCTTCGGCGTCTTGAAGCTCACCAACAAGCCAAGACAACTGCTGGGCAGGATCGGTCGCGTTCAGTAAAAGCCACCTAGCATTTAGTGAACTTGTAAACCACGGAACTAGTTACGCTCTCTCGACGTTCAATGGCGCCACGCGTAACTAACGGATAGCCACTGCGTGGCGCCAAGGCACGTCGACAGAGCTTCGGTAGATCCATATTTAGTTTTTTGCATATATTCTTCTCTACAAAAATACGAATTGAATGGGATGGTCTATTCTATTCAGTTTCCAATTACATGAAATTATATATTTATATAAAAACTATGGTGACTATGTTGATTCTCATAGAAACGGGCGTGGTTCACAGCCGAAATTTTTTGTCCGAGTCGTGTTACGTGCCTATTCGATATTAGGCCTCTTGTCTCCATCAACAGTTTACAATACGAAATTCACTCTTTTAAACCATTTAAATACGGGATTTTTACGCTAAAAAACAGTATTTTCAAGAACAAGATAAAGATAAAAAAATTATCCAAGAACTTCAAGTGGAAAGAATCATACTTTCTTAAATCGTTTTTGGTCATTCTATTTTCTGAGTGAGTACCTTGCATTAGCGACGGCGGCCAGCCAATTAAATAAAAATTTGCACTACCACTCATATTCGACGTAGCATTAGCACCGAGGCCTAGGTTGCAATGGCTCCTTAGATATTTCAAGTTCATAAATATATAACTGCCATAAAATAAATACCGTTTTCCCTGATAAAAATAACCGTTAGGCCTAGTACGAGGGGCTGTTCACTTCCATGATTATTAGGACACCCTACGCGTGATTAAATCATGATTAAATCTGATTGGAATAAAATCTGTAGCTTTGACTGCACAAAGATTAAAAATGATTAAATCTTGATTAAATTTTCAATCGTGATTATTAGGACACCCTTAAAAAGAGTGACCTGACCCTCGGCCTAGTACAATATTTTTGCGCTATCCGTAGTTGCGTTTTTGCCATGGCCTCCAGAGGTCCTATAATTCCTATAAAATCCTTTATTTTCAAAATTGTCCTATAACATCCTATAATTTTAGCCAAGTCCCCCAAAAGTCCCATAAAATCCTATAATTTTGATATTTTGCCCATTTCAAATCCAACCACTCAGTTAAATTGCTAGATTTAGCTATAGGATAAATTCCTATACCAAGTCGTTCTAATCTATACTTTTGTTATTGTTAACATGGTTAGCTACTAGTATATTTTGGTGGTAAAATGGTTAAATAGTTTCTATTTCTTAAGTGAAAATCAAAGATTTATTTATCTAAATATAGATTTTGTTTTTAAATGCATAAAGTTAGTAAATTAAATAGCATATATAGTCCTATAAAATCCTATAATTTTGTAAAAAATAGTCATATAAAGTCCTATTTTTTAAGAAATATAATCCTATTTTCCTATAAAAATTGAAGATTTGAGTGGGGGCCCTGCCTTGGTGAAAACTAGACTTATAAACCCGTTTCGGTTCGAATTTTCAAAAAGGAACGGCAAAACTTTTCTTACCAATTTAAACCATTGCAGTAATTGGAATTGAGAGAAATGATTCGTAAGCCCTCTCGGTGTTTGACAGAATAATATCCGCCTCTGAAAAATAGAAAAATATCCGTAACTAACCCTGAATTTTAGACTAAAATGTAGAACGCTACTTTCTAATTGTAGTTTTCGTGTTATTCGGCAACCAGAGGCCCCAGGTTTCCGATAGGTTTCCATACAGCCACGATATGTTAAATGGTCCTGTCATTTCCGGCGGAGGAAAGCTAACGAAATGTAAACCAAGTCTGAGTATTTAATCCTTTACCTTATTAAAAGGAACTGCTTCGCGATAATTGGGTTTCCCTTTCATTCTTTTTCCGTACGTCAGTCGCGAGCAGTGGCGGTGCCAGGATGTTTTGAGGTAGGTGAAACTGCCGAAGGCTCTTATTTAAAATACGGTGAAATGCGTTCGTCTGTGTTATTGTATTATCGTTGCAAAGAGTTAATTACTCATCTTGAAACGAGTCTAGCTTTATTAGTGGGAGCGGTTCGTGGGGAAAAACGGCACTTTGCATTATAATTGTGCCACTTCGTACACTTGTTCCCTAGAAATTTGAAATGGTGCCAATTTTCAAAATGGCGTTTAAATTTAGAGATAATTTTTCCCGAAACCAATTATGACGTCTGGGGTGTCGTTTTCGGTGTTCCCGAGGGTTAGGATATTAAAAATAATATCAAAAATGACTTTCAGTGCCAAAAGCATGCTAAAATTTTCATATTTAGGCCGATTTTACAATATTTTTAAGTCTTGAAAGATTTAAAAGAAGTTTTGATAGATTTTCGTAGTTGGGGTGTCGTTTCCGGGGTTATTTCGGGCTAGGATGACGAAAGCGACCTCGATAAAGACTTAATTGTTATGCCATTTTAAGTGTGCAGAAGAGGATTTGGAAGAAAAAGGCTGTGACAAAGGAAGTTGTGTCGGCTTTAAAAAAACAAACTGCGACAGTTCCGTTTCTACCTAATTTTAAAAAAATTTCAAGGTAAAACTACTTACCTCTGTATTTTGCAGTGTCCTCTGCAGTAAGTAAACTGTAGAGTGCATGGAAGTCTGTTGCGTAAACATGAACATCTCATGGTCTCACAGGTGGACTTGCAGCCGAAGTTCCCTAGGACTGGAAGCTCTTTCCATTATTGTGTCCAGTTCGGCTCCCAGCCCACTTTGTCTCGCTTCCACCCCCATGCTGAGGGATCAGTGGGACGATCGGTTGCAGAAATAGATCGGCCCCACACATTACCTGCCTGGTAAGCAGCTCGCAGAGCATGCTGCCGTAATGCAGAGGGTGTAGGAGGAAGGAACTGCACAAGTTTGTTTTTCGTGGAAAACAAATCTTTTCGCACGTTAGTAGTATATCTCGTGTTTTGGGGTCATACAACACCGCAGTAAATTCTTCCTAACTTTTCATTGTTTTCTCCGTAATTTCTGTCTGCGGATTGGAAAGTTCAAGAAAAGCTGGTGTCACGTCCTGGCATTTCATCCAGGCAATAAATGCCTTCTTTTTACCAATAGAATTTAAAAAGGACGTTGTGTCGCAGCCTGTGTAACAATGGAAGCCGCGTAGGGCTTGTTAGTTTTCTTCTCTAAGTGCTAATGCAATCAAGTGAGTTGCTATGTATCGACACTTTGCACCGGCACCTGACAGCATCAAAAGTTCTTGCAGTCCGAGTGCTCTCAGAAAAAAGAAGAACGAAATACATAAGAAAAGAACGTCAGTATCTAAAGATTCGACGAGGATATACTTGGCTCCATGCTCTACCATGTCTTTAGCATGTAAGATAATTCGCCCGTCCACCTCTTCTTGCGTGCATTTATGTCCATCCAGTGAGGTAAGAGAATGATTTGATGCCATGATCGTTTCCCCCCGATTTGTAACTACCGTCGCAATTGAAAAATCAGAAATAAAGTTGTCAGCGATGTACTCAAAAAGTACGGTCTTGTTTTCAGAGTTTCGGAGAAAGTCTGCCCAGTCACGAGGGACTTCACTTTTAGGTTGAACCTTTCGTCGAAGACCACACCCTTGATCTTCACGAGTCGAGTTCTTCAAGCTATCGGGCCATTAGAGATCCCAAACCAAATCAACGGGCACTGCTCTTGTAGTAGTGACTCGCCAAGAAATGTTTACCTTCAAGTCAAATTTAAAGTATTCTTCGAAAGTTTTGCCAATGCGTGGCCTGAAATTCTGTATTATAATATGATCTAGCATGATTTTGGCATTGAAAGTCATTTTTAATATTATTTTTGACATCCTAACTCTCGGGAACCCCGAAAACGACACCCAAGATGTCATAATCGGTCTCGGAAAAAAATCACTAATTTTGGACGCCATTTTGAAAATTGGCGGCATTTCAAATCCTAATGGAAGGAACTTCCGGCTCTGCGACTCAAATCGTTCTAATAGGTCTAGGGAACAAATGTACGAAGTAGCACAATTCTAATACGAAGTGCCGAATAATTCCAGTATTTGCCACGAGCCGCTCCCACTGTATTGAGTCGTCATGTGCTCTGCTTTACTCAAAAATGAGAGAAGCCAACTAAAGTAGACAGCGGGAAAAGACTCAAAGAATATCGCTTAAGAGGGAAGACTACAGTGGCCATTGTCTACTTTCACGCTATTTCAAGCTGAACTCTTTAAATTTTATATTTTAACTTAAATATTAATTTTATACGTGTAGAACAGCCTCTTGTTTAGTGATTAAAATAATTTTGACAATTTTAAATTTAAAAGTAATGAAGTTATTACGTTTTAATTCGGACCCCCGGAGCTAAAAAAGTTGGGCAAGCGCCCAAACTACCCTTTAGTTGGGACCTAATATCTTTTTAACTATTAATATTATAATTATCAAAATTATTTTAAGGACTAGAGGAAGGTTCAGCCTAATAAGAAACATATAATTCAATTATGTAATGTTTAAAACAGAAACGTTCAGCTGGAGGGGCTTTTAGTGTATTCTTCCCCCTTAATCTAAACAAGTGGTTCAAAATATAATATTTTCGGCATTTGGTTTGCTGATGGGTCTTTAAATTGGAATTTGGAGGCCCTTTCTGTAACTCAAGTAGTCAAGCCCACCCTATTGCTAGCGCCACCAATGTTCACGAAAGAAAATTACTTATATCTGTACCTATTGGAAATCTTTATAATATAGTTCAAGTCCGAAACAAACTAGTAACTTTATATACCTACTAACGGGCACCGATTCGTGATTTCCAACGCTTGGGTAAATAGGAATATCACCAAACGTGTTCTTAAGTAAGTTGGCAATGTTTTGAATGATGTTTAAGTTTTCAGTTTTGCTGGACATCCACATATCGTGTGGCGGTACGTCACCAGTCCAAAGAATGTAATCTATCTGGGAATACGGTTAAATAATGGTAGGAGGTAAATATATTATCGTACGACAGCGGTGCACTCGTAACGTTAACTCTATGAGTTACACCGGGTCGTTGTGTTTGTACCTTATGATTAGCGACGATATGGTTCAACATGTTTTGCAGAGTTAGCATGGGAGTGTCGCAGTTGTGGTAATCTCCCCATTTTCCCGCTTTCGCCTTCTTGTTTTTCCCGGGTCTGTCATCAGCCCGGCAGCACAAAGGCTCTCCGCACTGAGAGTTCGTGCCTTCCGTGTACTCCGGATCGTGGTGAATGTCCGTCAGATGAAGGACGTTCAACGTCGAAGCTCCGACCTTAAGACGATAAAGGTCAAACCAAAACGTACGCTCAAAGCCTTAGATTTTCCCTTACATCTGGTTTCGAAATAGACCTGACTGGCGGCTTCGTAGTGTCTGGTAGGTCAACGCTCCAAGAAAAATGAGGGCTGATGACTTTGGAGCACGTTTCGCCGAGGATGGTACCACAGATGTCGTTAGCGTCTAATTCCGTTCGCTTAATTACGTAAAACACTTGATCCTAGAAAATATGGTTTTAGGATTTAAATCAGTTATCTAAATCGCGAATTAAATAAGTTATTTTTAATGATTTCAATAGTCTATTATACTTCAATTTATTTATGAAATTATGCAAAAGTGCGTTCAGCCAAGTCAGAGCACACTAACTTAAAAGTAGTAATTTAATTTAATTATTATTAATTTAAATTTCATTTTGCATTATCACTTAAGTTTGTTTGAGCTATTCACAGCAGCCTGCAACGCCGGTATCACAACCAATATATATTCACGGCCACACATAATTGTATTTACACTTGGCCCTAAATGGGTTAGAGTGTGCAATAACTGATGGCTTTACCGGGGAGTTGAGGTCCGGCTCTTGTAACACATAAGGGCGGTGGCGCACGGGGAGATGTTAGCTCTGATAAAATGGTCCTATCTCCACCTCCGACTTCGGTCACGTTTGAGCTGGATACTGAGCTTCGGCTCAGGCTAACGGAGAGGGTCCGTGCAAACTGGCCGCCTCGGCGGATTGGATAGCCTGCTGTGGGGCGGCGGGCCTCCGTATGAGGGCACGGTGCCAGCTGTGTCGGGTTACTTCGACTGCTGTGTGCTCGTCGTTCCCCTTTCGGAGCTCTCTCCAAAGGGCTTGACTCTTTGCCTTTGTAGGTAGGGTGTCGGCTGCAGTTGCTACAGCATACATTCTTACTCCCACTGCTGTGAGCGAAGTGGGGATTGGTCCACCCATTGCTGCTTCTTCTGCTGGGTTGAGTGGCTCGCGTCGAAGGTGCGACCAACAGTAGTGGGGTACTGCTACCCATGCTGGATTTGTCACCTGTCCCTATCTAGTTTCCCACTGTCCGTATCTATTGGTGTGATGGGGTCACTGGAGCCTGTGGGGGCTCCATACCCGGCTCTCAAGGTCATGTGATCGGGGCGCTGGGTCACTGGAACCTCATGGGTGTTCCACACTCGTCATTCTGTGACCTACTAAGGAGGGTAGTTTGCAGTGGAAGAGGAAGCCACTCTAGTCCTCAGCTGTGCGAGGGTGAGTCTCGGGCAGCCCATGGTGTCGCCTTTTGTTGGGCCGTGATGAGGGCGTTTGCTTGCTATACGTGAGGCGGTCAAAATGGCTGTCTCACTGGCCGAACGTTGTTTCGCAAAGCGCACTTTTGTAACGGGGAGCCGTATCGGGAAGCCTCGGTGTGTTTGTTTATGTTCATAGTACCCTCGGGAGTGGAGAGATGGTGCCACCAGTCCGGCGGCAGTCGGCCGTATCTGGAGTTCAAGGGTTGGCAACAGCGGGCTTTCGGATGGATATAAAGAACGTGCTGGAGAGTCCGAGGTCATTGCGAATTCTGGGACCGATCAACGATCGACTTACCTCCTGTATTAAGTTTAATTTGTAACCGGTTGGTTTAATAAAGAGTTTTTAAGAATGAATCCTGTGGTTTTAATTCGGTTGGACAACAAATAACTCAGTGGCCAAACCTTGGTCTCCCGTACCCCTACATTTTTGGACGCACCGCCGAGATACTGTCGATCGTGAGTTATGGAGTTTTCCGGAGTTTTTTTTCTCGCTATGTTTTTCCTTTGGTGAATGGGCCGGTTTAACTTTACTTTTTATCGTTATGGGTTTTTTTAATGTAGGTTAATTCCTTTGGTTTTTTCGTTTTATTGCGGTTGTTCCTCATTTTATTATGTGTTTTAATTGGTGGAGTTTTTTTTGTGGCCTGTTTCTACGGGAAGAGATATGTGAGGAAGCGGGTTTTTGGACAGTTTTATTTTTGGTTTATTGGAATGGCTCCGGGTCTGAGTCGGGTTTAGCTGAAAATCCAGGTGGCTGTTCGGGCTTTGGAGGGGAATGGTCTCCTTTGGGCCCTCTAAAGGACATTGGGATAAATCGGGGCCGTCGCTCTAGGAAGGCGCGGGTTCGGGAGAGAGCAGAGGGCGGTTTCCCGTGGCGGCCTGGTTGGCAGGACGTAGCGAGTTTCGAAATTACTTTTTGGCTTTGCATGAAGGGGTCTTTGGCGGTAGCTTAGTGGGACGGAGTTTGCGGGGTTGTTGTCGTTTGGAATGGGAAATCTTGGGGACTTGGAATGGGTACCCGCTGATATTTGGGACGGAGCTGATTGGTTGCGGTGGTTCGGACAGCGGCGTGACATCTTGGTGGGCATCCTCAAACTGGGGGTTTAGCTGATACCGGGGGAACGTCGGGCTGCAGGCTTTCAAAGGAATCAGGGAGTCCGGGGATCAGGGCTGGGGTTATTCGTCCCGCTGGTAGTTACTTACTGGTGCTGTGTCCCCATCTCGATTCACGATTTCCGGACGATGTATGGCTTTGATTCTCTTGGTCTTACTTTTGCCGTTTTGGGGTCCCGGGTGGAATGCCGTGAGGTTTCGGGGGTTCTTTTTGGGCCTGGTTCAACCTTAAACTAAGGTGACGGGTAGTGGTTGCTGGGTAATGGGGAACCTTTGTTTCGACGGTATCCGGGGGGGATCATCGGCGATTTGCGGGCGACGATCGGCTATACGAATAATGCACTGAGCTGTGCCATTGTTTAGGTTCCCTTGCTGGGACTTGATTGGAAGGTGGGTCGTTGGCGCGATGTCTATGGTTTTCTCGGGGCCGGTTCGGGGAAGGTTGCTTCCTCAGGTGCGATGGGTCTGAGGGATGTTCCTAGCCAGGGTTGAGTGTTGGATTTGGGGTTTTTTTTTCGTTTGCACCGGTTGGGGATTTTCCTTTTGGTATAGCTAGGAAGGTCCTTGTGGTAATTCGGTTGGTTGATTCCAGCGGTGTCGGCGATATTTTTTCTGGTTCCCGGTGGGACGCGGAACAGGTTCTTGGGTTATTTTCCGAACCTATGGTGGACTATCTTGCGGACATTTCGGTTCCGTTGTCGGGGATTGTGGGGGTGCTCATTGGTCGGTTGGCGTTTTTTAGGGGATGTGAGGTGGATCCTTTGGCGGCGGTTTTGGTACGGAATTTGCAGGAATTTTATGGACTTTATTTGTCGGATTGAGAATTGTTCGGGTGGGGGTTTTTTCCCCTTTACTTCGTCTGTGGTTTTTTCTCTGGTGGGTTTTTCCCGAGGCTTCCTTTTTTTGGGGAGGGGGAAGATGTAACGGGGAGCCGTATCGGGAAGCCTCGGTGTGTTTGTTTATGTTCATAGTACCCTCGGGAGTGGAGAGATGGTGCCACCAGTCCGGCGGCAGTCGGCCGTATCTGGAGTTCAAGGGTTGGCAACAGCGGGCTTTCGGATGGATATAAAGAACGTGCTGGAGAGTCCGAGGTCATTGCGAATTCTGGGACCGATCAACGATCGACTTACCTCCTGTATTAAGTTTAATTTGTAACCGGTTGGTTTAATAAAGAGTTTTTAAGAATGAATCCTGTGGTTTTAATTCGGTTGGACAACAAATAACTCAGTGGCCAAACCTTGGTCTCCCGTAAAGGTCCCCGCTCATAGGCAACAACGTCCTCCTCCGTCACCTCAGGAAAATCCCCATTCCCGCGATTGTCCCAAGGCAAAGTCGGCTCGTGACCGTGGTGTAAATAAAACGGAGAAAACCCCGTCGACTGATGAACCGCGCTATTGATGGCCAACTGATTCAAAGGCAAATTCTCGTCCCACTTAGTATGACAGTTCCCCACATAAATACTAATCATCTCTCCCAGGACCCTATTAACACGCTCCGTAAGGTTAGACTGAGGATGATACGGCGTGGTCAGCTTAGACTTAATTCTCAAGAGCCGGCAGACATTTCCCCACAGCCCAGAAATAAACTGAGGACCATTATCCGATAGCAACGCCTTCATCGTTCCATGCCGCGATACATATTGAACTAGAACCTTACCCACCGTTATAGTCGTAATGTTACGCACAGGAAAAATCTCGACATACTTGGTGAAATAATCGACGATCACAACCAAAAACCTATTCTGGTTGTCTCCCTACAGTCAAAGGGAAACGAGCCCTTCTATTCCCCTGACCAGCCTCTTGATGTCCCACGCCAACCGGCCCTCGACAAAACAACCTATAACCAATCCACAGAAAGCCGCAAAAAAACGCCCCCAGAGTAAACCCAAAAGAAATCCACTCAAATCCAACCGATATAACGTCAAAACCCCCCATCTAAAACGAAGCCTAAAAACGGCAAAAACTAAAAACCCACTAAAAAAGAACTATACAATAAAACACCCAAAACCCTTTAAAAAACTAAAACTGAATAAATAAACAACAATAAAAAACCCCGGGATTAAAACTAAGCCACAGGAACTGAACAACTTCGGCGTAAAAAAAAACAAATCGCAACAACTCACTAAATGTAGGGGAGAACGTGGTCAAGGTTTGACCGTTGAGTTCGATTAAACAATTAAGTTTAGGAAACCAAATGATAACTTTAAAAAAACAAGTCTTTATTCTGCGCTCCGATATCGTGTATACAGTTCGATAACCTTTCCACCGAGTCCAGGCTTACAATAACCAACGGCCTCCTCTAAGCACCGCCTTATAACGTCCAAAAAGCCCGCCGATGTCAACCCTTGCACTCCAGATAAGACTCCCGCCGCTGGACTGGTGGCGCCATCTCTCCATCGCTCCTGCAACCAAACCATAAACAAAACCCACCGAGGCTTCCCGTAAATGACTCCCCGTTACACGGGGCTGGTTGTTTTAGGTGGCCGCTGTAGTGCTTAAGGCGGAGCAGCGGGGTACAAATACATATACTTATGTCCGGGCTTGGGGACGCTGGCGTAGGGCACTATGATGATAGGCCTCCGGTGGTATGGTCTCTGTTACTAGGTACACTGGGCTATAAATTCTGACACACTGTATTTACACTTATTTGTTACTTCTAGTCATATTTTGAAAGCACCAAAGATTCCTTTTATCAGTGTCTTTCTTATTTTTTACTTCTGATCACACTTATTTGTTACTTCTGGTCATACGTTGCAAGTATCGCGTAGTACTCCGATAAGTGTCACACTTATTTGTTACTTCAGGTCATACGTTGTAAGCATCGCCTATTACTCCGATGAGTGTCACACTTCTTTGTTACTTCAGGTCATATTAGAACGGCCTTGAAAAATGCCAGAAATAAATTCGCGTATAGTCTCTATAACCACGCGAATTTCCAATGTCGGAAGTTGAGGGGGGTACGTATAAGCTGTCCAAAAAACCTTATTTTGAATTAAACTTAAGCAACGTTCGTAGATGTTTAATTTGGCCATGGCTAGAATACTTATTAATTGGAAATATATATAAAACGACGGATATTTCATGGCTGGTTAAAATCAATTTAAAAGAATTATTTAAAAAAAAACATTTTTCTTTTTATTTACGTCGCTGTGGTGGAATGTCCGGCTTGGGAGAGCTAACTATTTTGGCTTAGAACGGACTGAAAACATTCTAAACTAGCGGTTCTAATTACGCGCAAATGATTGTTTATGATGGGAAAAAATGAGCGACTAAAGCGAGGGGCTAACCACTTCTTCATATTTTGTACACCGATTACGCCGGATTACGCTTAGATTAGCACTGCCAAAGGCAGGGACTTCAAAGATTACGCGTAGTCCCATTAGTACAGTCAAAGGTACGGCTTTGTACACCGATTACGCGGAGTGATCAGCCCCTCGGACTAAAGACACGAAAATTAGGCTAATGAAAACTGAGAATTTAATGAAAAACAATTTATAAAAGGTTAAGTTACAAAATGAATTATTCCGAGAAAAATTCGGGTAATGTTGAGTACACGCATTCGCGGAGGAGAGTTCTCGATTTTCGATCTTACTCCGATGGCGATTTGTCGCAAATAGTGTTTCTTCCGATTGTTGGGACGTTTCTCAACCTTGAGAAACCCCCCTTTGGCAAACTTTCCAAACGCTATATATGGTCAAAAAGGAAGGTATAGGGGAGAGACCCTCCTAGATTCTGGGAATTCCGAGATTCAAGAAACGAGCCGGTCCGGAGCAGCTAGCCGCCTCCCACTGGGGAGAGAGTACCAGTGACCAAGATTTCCAACACTCGCCTCTAAACCGTGGAAAAAACCCAAGTTTCTACTTCTTGGAAAGGCTTACTATGGCGAAAAAGCCGATCATCCAAATTACACATACATATACAGGAGATATAGTAAATATACGACAAATTCCAAATACAAAATATAGAAACATTAATTATACAGCACATTTTCATAAAATTCACAAATACAATGATAATTTCGACAATCAAACAATAACAGATACACTTAGTATTCAAATGTACAGAAATCAATTTAATTAAAATAAGCCCAAAATCGCTAGGTATCGAAATCCAAAATTCAACATCCTCCCCCCTCTGGAACATGTGACAATTGAACATGAAATACCCGTCATAGCTTGTGATCAGCCACTCTTTAAGCTGGCCAAAGAAATTCAATGGTACCGGCCTGAATCGTATGGTGAAAACCATTTTGTTATAATGCTCGGGGGGCTTCATATAGAAATGACTTTGCTAAAATGCATCGGAGATATTCTTGACGGAAGTGGTTGGACGTCTGCCCTTGATCAAGCGGATGTTGCTTCGTCAGGCACAGCAAATTCTTTCCAAAAGGCATGCCATGTTAAAAGAACAGATTATGCACACCGAGTGACGGCTAGCGTTCTTTATCACCATATGTTAAAGGCCTACAATGAATTTTGTGGTAAAAATTCAATGGATTTTGAAGACTTTGATGCATGGTGTGAAAAGCAAGCCGAGAAACATCCACAATTTCAGTTCTGGCGGCTTATTTTAAAATTGGAACTACAAATTTTAATCTGGGATAGAGCAGTCCACGAAGGTAACTTCCATTTGTACGTTGAATCTCTCAAAAACATTCAACGGATATTCCACTCCCTCGACCACCAAAACTACGCTAAAGCCGTCAGCATTCACATTCGTGACATGATCAATCTTAAAGACATGCACCCATCAATTTTTGAAGAATTTTGCAAGGGTAAATTTACTGTCAACAAAAGTAAAAGGCCATTTTCCAGGATGTCGCTTGACGAAAGCCATGAACAAAACAACGCCTGCGTCAAAGGCGATGGTGGTGCGATTGGGTTGACTGAGAAACCATCAGCGCTTTTAAGATGGATGGTTTCTGGCCCAGAAATGGCAAGAATTGTTAATGAATTCTCATCTTCGATAGAGAAAACCAAGTCGAATTACCTCAAACATCACGAAGATTTTTCGAGCTCGCAGTTGAGATTTCTGAATGCCGTCAGGTCTCTAATAAATACCATACGAGAAATGGGAAACCCATTCACAGACACTAGTAAGGATCTATTAGTTCTAGATAACCGATTAATTCTAGACAGTGAAGTAGCTTTAACGTTTAAAAATCTCAAACCATTAGGTGTAGAAAAAAAGCAAGATATTTTTCACGAACCGTCTAATCGAATTATCGGTAGACGTAAATGAAACCTTGAAAAAAAAAATTATGTCTCTTCAGAAATGCTGGGACCAAGTTAAAAACTAATAAAGTCTCAAATATGAAACAGGATCGCAACCTTTTTTCGAGGCTCTACATTGCGCCTCAAAATCGAAGAGGAAATCTCGAAGACTTTTTCCGACATGAAAATCAGCCATTTCCGCCTTCGATTTCTGAAAACGGGGATTTGAGATTTGGAAATAAAGCTGATCTTGGTCATTGTTTTGAAGCAGTTTGCGAAAACGATGTAACAGTTCCTGAAGTAGACATGATAGTTCTTGACGGTGCAGTAATTGTGAACTTTATCAAACCAAGTAGTACGCCAACTCGTTTATTAGCTACATTAATCAACAATTTGTCGGGAGCGTTCGACGAATAGACATTGTTTTTGACGTTTACGTTGCAAACAGCTTCAAGTTAACAGCTAGGAAAAAAAAGGAAAAGGCATAAGGATGAGAGTTGAAGGTCCAAAAAATGTACCAATTTAGCAGAGTTTCTCCGCTTGGACGAAAATAAATCAGAACTCTTCGCATTTCTCTCTGCCGTTATTACCGAAAAAAACTACCCAGGAACCGTGATAGCTACAAATGAAAACGTATTTTCTAGTAGTTCCAGAAGAAATTTCACCTTGTAATCACGAAGAAGCTGACACCCGACTTATACTTCACGTTTTCCATGGCTCTAAACATGGTTACAAGCGAATAATGATAAGGACGGTAGACACCGATATAATTATTTTAGGTGTCAGCTTCGTTCATAAATTGCTATGTGAAAAGCTATACATTGGTTTTGGATCAGGAAAACACTTCCGATTTGTTGACGCAACGAAGATTTCTCATACCATTGGAGAAAAAAGAGCTCTGGCTTTACCCATGTTTCACGCCCTAACGGGTTGTGACACAACATCTTCATTCGCTGGCAGAGGCAAACAAACTGCTTGGAAAACATGGCAGAACTTTGACATTCTAACAACAACTTTGTGCAATATTGCAGAAAAACCAAGCCTTGAAAACGTTCATTATTATTTACGTACGATAGAACGATTTATCGTTTTGATGTACGACCGTTGCAGCCCAGAAATTGAAGTAACCGTTGCAAGAAAAATACTCTTCGCCAATAAAAATCGCGGAATAGAAAACATTCCACCAACGCAAGACGCGTTACTTTAACACGTGTTAAGAGCAACGTACCAAGCTGGTTACGTGTGGAGTTAGGCATTGGATAAATCCCCGATACTTCCGGATCCAAGCATTTTTGATTGGACGAAAACATCTTCAGAATACCAACCTGCTTGGACTACATTGCCTACAGCAGGTGAAGCGTGCCAAGAAATGTTGAAGTGTGGTTGCATTAAAGGTTGCAAGAGGAACTGTAAATGCGTCAAAGCCCAATTACGGTGCACGGCACTATGTAAATGTAACGGATGCAAGCTAAAATATACCTGTCCTCGGAAGAATTGTCCCTAGCGGTATTAATTTTTCGAGATGACTTTTAAAGATATATCTCCGCAATTCCTAGTTATTTACTAAAAACGTAATCCCGGTTCTATCCCGCCTGGTATAAAATTTTAATTATAATTAAAATAATTGAGACGAAACAACCGAGTATAATTTATTCAGAATATTATAAATTAAGTAGTTACAACAGCGAGTTAGACGTACTAAAATAATGCACAATTGAATTTAACCCTATTTACGGTACAAGTTTATCAGTTAAATATAATACGAAGCCAATTTTAATGAAAGAAATGTCTACAGAGGGTATTTGTATTTTGCTCGCTTACGAAATACTTGCCGCATCTTTAACGCTCAATTTATTTCAAATTAAACAGCTTAATCGGTCGAGAAAACGTTTAAAATAAATTACGACCCAGTTAAAACCAGACCAACATAATTGTAAGCGCTCGATGTATACAGCTCGATAAAAATATACGACTGAGAAAACGAAATAAAATACAAATAAAACGAAAGATATTTAAAATTAAAAAAACTGATCCTAATAAAACGTGAAAATACCTTCCACGTCACGCACATTTGAAATACGCAGAAGAAACCTTATACTATATCTAGTTTAAAATATTATAGTATCAAAAAATAAAAATAACGAATAGAAAAATACACAATAACAACCCAATCAATCAGACTTCAGAAACAAAACTCATTGAAAAATATTATAACGCAGTCAAGCAATCAGACTTCAGAATCAAAATAATTCATAGAAAAATATTATAACGCAGTCAAGCAATAAATTAGTTCAAATACTTAGAAATCAAGCAATATAAAATATAATATCAAGAAGCGCAACACCTTACCATTCACAAATACGATTTTTCACGTTATTATAATGAAACCGGATAAGCTTTTGACATGACTTACGCTCATAAAGGTTCCTCTAAGACTGGACGATTTTGCGGGAAAAAGGAAATAAACTTAAAAAATAGTAGATACAAATATAAGACAGAAAAAGCCAACAATACCAATGATTAGACAAAAAAGAACGTAATCTCGATCAGTTAAAAAACACAACAAACAAGATTTGACCTTTAAAATTTCATACGTAAAAAATGTAGACTTTAAGAACCATTAATATACTCTTCTGCTAAGCTGAGTTTATAATTTTCTAAGAAACGTTATATGCATCTGTGGTTCAGAGGTAGAACATTCGCCTTTCATATAGAAGGGCTCGGGTTGGAGTTCTGCGCGGCGCATCCTTTTTAATCAACAGAGATGCAATAATTTAAATGGAACACGAAATTTCGTTCTATTTTAAAAACTGAAATTTAATGCTCTGTTAATTTGTTATAAACGATTCCGCTTAAGCTGAGCTTATAATTTTCTTCGAACCGTAACATGTATCGGTGGTTCTGTGGTAGAACACTTGCCTGTCATGCAGGAGGGCTCGGGTTCGAATCCCGCCCGATGCGATCGCAAAATTGATACTAAGACCGTAAACAATTGGTGGAACCCTGCCATTTGGACGTTGAGATGTTTATCGTAACCCTCAGCACTCGGTCCGTCCCAAAAGTCAGTATGAAGAAGTTGGAGAGCAAACAACCATACATACAAAACGCATACACTACAAAATCATCACCCACAATCACCATAACGCAAACTCAACATACCCACACTACACATAAACATTACAATAATAACATTTCCAATGAAACTAAGTTGAAACCGTCACGACGGTGAGCGTTAACGAAAAAAAAACAACCGTCAGACGGTGGTTTTGCCAACCTTTAAAGTTCAGCAAAAACGGTTTTTCGACTTTGCTCCGGTAACGCGTTTTGTACTTTGCCCCGGTAACGCGTTCGCAGAATACACACACACACACACACGCACACGCACACGCACACGCACACGCACACGCACACGCACACGCACACGCACACGCACACGCACACGCACACGCACACGCACACGCACACGCACACGCACACGCACACGCACACGCACACGCACACGCACACGCACACGCACACGCACACGCACACATGTAAATGTTAAAAAATAATTAAATTTTTTAACTATAAAACATTCTATACTTAATAATTACCCTTTAAATCTTTTTTAAATATTATTTTTTAGTATACTAAAATACAACAAAACAATTTAGACTTGAAAAGAGTGAAAGAAAACTTTCTTTTAATTAAACCACTTGTTCTAACGTTTGTTTTGAAATAAAAAAACTATTTCAGTAAAGATGTTTTATTCCTATTAAAGATGTGGTCAAAATCAATTTAATTCTAAATCATTCTTTTTTTTAATTTGTAACCATAATAGCAACTTCAAGAATGCATTAAAGTTATCGAAACTGGCATTTGAAGCTGCGCGCGTCCAAAAAGCCGCTTTAGTAATGTCCCCCAAAACAGGCTACCACGGAGACACCGGGATCTCAATGCGCGAGGCCAATCACGCCGGTTAAAATTGAGGGACATTTAATAAATGGAAATTCCCAAGTTTCTATTAACTAATGTCAATTAGCCGATAGCGAGTGCCTCCAATCTTAAATATTTTTTTATCATCAAAAACTAATAATACGCAAAATTTCACGCTTTATCACCAAACGCACGAATATTTCCCCATGCCGCTGGACTGTATGCCTTTTATATATGGGAGCGCAATTAAATTTTAAAATTTTTCTTTTGGTTTAGGATATTTTATCGTTTGGTCATTAAAAATATCATCGATTAAACCAATAGGGTAATTAAATTTTAAGAGTTGTTTACTCTGGAATTCTTTATCACTTTCGGGGTTGTCAGAAATTTTTTCTATCTTGTGTTTTAAGCTTTTTAATATACCAATTTTAGTTTTATTCGGGTGGGCTGATTTATAATTTAAATAATTTTGATATATATGGAAATCACAGCTATTCAAAAATATAACTTTCATGAAAGTCGGACTTAAGTTAAGGAACGTTATGTCGACTTTCAGGCGGAAATATAAAACCACGAACATTGGGGTCCCGTAAATTTCCCCGAAAACTATACTTAACTTTAATATTTACTGATATAACCGAAGTTGTAGGTCCGCTGAATCCTAACCTACCCAATAATATTTTTTTTCGTTACCGGACTTAATTTTTAACCAAATATCTACCACACAAAGCCAAACTTCCGAAAACGGTAAATTGGGCAAATGCCCAACTTCTTTGGCTTCAATACATAGTTTGCACCTTAGGGAGGCGCCTATGGTCTCCATGGAAACCGAGAGGGGAGATCAAAAAGTCAAACCTTTTCGCGCGTAGTTACTAAATCGGTAGCCATTTTGTTGGTCATCGCGACAAAGCGACAAAACGTACGAAAATTAAATTTATGCTTCAATTTTTTTTAAATTAATATCGCTATGGGCCCTAAACCAGAGAAGATTTTAAACCCGGGTTATTTAAACGAAATAGAAAATGACGACTGAAATATCTACGAAAAGAAGTTGGCAAAGTTTATCAAATTAGGCCTTGGTGGTGATCGAATAAAATTACAATTTTCGATCTCCTTTTCTAATTGAACTACTCGAACAATTTGTAACAAAGCAGTTAACCAATTTTAACGTGAATCTAAATTCTTAATCATTTTAAAATAATTAAAATCCGCAAACAGACGATTGAAACTGTTAACCCTCGCGTTTTACTGATAAATCTACTACACCAGCAAAATGGCGGCATTGTACGGTTCATTCTTGCTCAAAAAACATATTTATTCTTGGTGCATATATCTTTACTTGCAACTGCGTCATTGGTGACGTAGGGATGCAAACTATGTATTTCAAAAATGTATGAAAGGCTATCAATGGCGAGATATGCACACTTGACTCGTCTAGCCCTAACCGTTGAAGAGTTAAGCTGGTTTTACACTCAACGGAAAATATGCCGGAAAGACGATAATAAACGCCGAGCTGAAAATTGATTCCCATTCGATATACCGTTAACGTTCAACTTTACGCTGCTAATTTTCCGTCGAGTGTGAAACCAGCTTGCACGACACGGCGGCATCGGCAACGGCTACATTGTACGTGAGACTAATACACACAAATTTTTAGGATTCTGTGTAAAAACCAGTTATAATCATTAAAAAATCAATTAAATAAAAAAACAATCTACTAAAATCGTAAAAAATCAATTAAAATCATAAAAACACAATACAAATCATAAAAATCCAATTAGAATAAAAAATCAATTCGAATAAAAATATATTAAACTCAAATAAAATTATGAAAATCAATAAAATCATTAAAAAACCTATTAAAATCTAATTACTTTTTAATAGATTTTTTAGCCTGCTCGAAAATAATTTCAATAATATGAAGTTTGTAAATAAAGTTCTTACCTTAAACACTTTAATAAAACCCTTGCAGACTCGAGGCGTAGAAATTCGAAGTATTTTACAAAATAGTAGCAAGGTGTTAGCCAGTGAATGTTCGGGAATTCCAGTTTTAAGAGCTACTTTGAGCGCCCCAATTGCCAGCTTACATTCCGTGCAATATTTCGCTTTCTCTCCTTGAACGCCATTGCTGGCCTACCGAAAAAATTCAACTGGTTAATTTACATTTAAAGCTTAGTTTCCACTGGGCATAAATCCGCCGAAAAACGGACGAAAACCTGTCGTGCCGAAAATTTTTACGGCAGCCGTCAACGAAAACGGATTTTCCGCGGACGAAACACATTTTCTATTTTTTTCGCCCGTAAAGTTTTACGTAGCCAATAAGGGCTCTCAAAAAATTCACGTGATTTCTAGACGATTTCCTCTACCTTCAGCATGGAGGCCAAGGCAGCCAAGCCGGCAAAGCCGAACAGATGGAAAAATGTAAATAATGAAAAACTAATATAGAAATTGTTAGAAAAAGACCGATATTAAGTGAAATTTATAAATAATTACTATAAATAAAGGCAGAGAAAAACACAAAGGTTGATTATAATGGTTCAAGTTCGACATTTTCGCGCGAAATACGTTATTTTAGTGCAAATGGACTTAAAGCTTTGTTACTAACTGACGTCTGTAGGTGCGATAATAACTTGTATATCAACTGGTAGTGCATCGTTTCATTGTCCAAGGTAAAATCTAAACTTATGGGATCCGAAACGTATTGGCTATCGTTACTCACGATTGAGTTTCCGCAGACCAGAATCACAAGGAGAAAGGAGCACCCGTTGTTGGACATGGCGCCTTCAAATCGATCACTCTGAAATTAAAGAAATCCGCGATTGAACACTCGTTGAAATCATCGAACTTAAACGTCGCCCGATCAAAAGGATTCGGAACTTAATTCAGCTTCAGTCGTAACCGTAGGGTTGTTCTTGAAGATTCGCCAAATTTTACATTCAATTTTTAAGAGATACGCAATAGCTTACAACTACGCGCTGATACGTGTAAAATTCGTCGTTCGAATATGTAAATCATTTTCGACGCTCGTCAATATTTTTCAACAATTTCCACACAAATTATCTCCGTTTTATAAACTAATTTCCAACTTTTAGATAGATTTGGCAAAAGACCCGACTTAAAACTAAAATGAAATAACGAAGTATAACTATAATAAACAAATACATATTTGATGTAATATCAAAAAAATGAAACGTGCCGTTATGTGAAAATATGTGCCTTTCAAAATTCCACGTAATAACTTACCGAAAAAAAAACCACGTTTGATATGATAATGCGCGGAAGATCGACTCGCCATCTACTTACAGAAAAGAGAAGCTGTTAGTATTTATTTCTCCCCCCCCCCCTCCGTCTGGCAGGGCTGCCAGTTGGGCGGTTTTCCAGCCCAATTGGGCTACTTTCGACAGTCATTCACGATAAATTTATCGTTGGGCTGTTGGGCGATTTTTTGGGCTATTCGATAGACTCCTCGCTTTGACCTTCGGGATATAATTTATTTTTAGCAATTGACGGAACTTATTCTTCTTTATTATTTCACTCTGAAATAACTCCCGTCTAGAGTGTCTGCAATAAGCGATATAATAAAGTAACGTGGCCTTCTTGTTTTGATGGGAAAGGCCACCTTCCACTATGCTCCCATTAGCTTTCCCACCAAAGAGCCTATGAATTCATCCGTAGACTTTAGCTGTACTATTTCGTCATCCCATTTTAACAAGTTGAGCAAGCATATCTGACTTTATATTATTGCCTATTATATTTTTACACCTGTTAGCCAGACAGACGGCTCTCCATTAGGTCTAGACTATACATGACCAGACATTTTTTATAATGGAGTTTTTCTGTGCAGGTGCGTGTTTAGTTTTCCCCTGAACTGCCCTCCTTATTGCTAATTTCTACGTACAAAGACCCTAATATAGTAATATAACCTAGGGTCGGAGGTCGGGGGTAAATTGGGGGGGGGGGGCGGTAAAGAAAGACTAGAATAGGTTTTTAGTTATATTTGCGATTTGAACTCAAGAGTAGATCATTTATTTTAGAAGTCGACTCTTCGTCTCTTCGGTCTTCGACTTACGTAGTTTTATTTTAAATAAGTACGGTCGTTTTCGACAATAGTTTTATAAAGTAGTCATGGGTAAATGGGCGAAATATATAAAAAATATATAACAAGGAGTGGGAGAAACAGTTAAGGTAAATGAGTATCCTGTACCAGCGCCTCTTTCCACTATAGTTGATCTCAAAAGTAGAAGGAAGGAGGGGGGTAGTAGCCAAAATCTTATATTGTTTAAACGGGGGAAAGCTATATCTGGGGCCCCTAACATTAAGGGGACTAATCAGTTCCCAAAACTACCTATTATAATAGGTATAACTATAATAACAATTATGACAAAAGCGTGGGATGTCACAATTACGTTATAAATTGGTTCATTTTCTATTATTGAGCCTGGTTGCCCTAATTCAATTTTGAATTAGGATGCTTAGAGCAGAACCAACCATTGCGGCTCAAACCCCAAAAATTATATATAGTGTGCCAATATCCTTATGGTTAGTTGAGCATAATCATCGCGGTAAAATGTCTGAAGATAAGAGGTAAATTGTAAATTTATTTATGGGTTATTCCTTTTACTAGGGTTTTATAGTTTTAAAAAAATTAAAATTGCAAATTTTAAGATATACGTTATTAAACTTTAATTAATGTAAACTTTGAAGGTTAAAGCTTTAATAGCTTAGTATAATCAGTGGGCCTAATAAAAGGAACAAAACTGATAGCCAGTTTTTTTCCTTTTGTAGCTTAGGGGGTCTTTGGTTGAACATGACGAGGGTGCTGTAGCTTACTCGTAGATAAAAATATAAGTTAATTATGGAGCCTTGTAATGTTAAGATAATTCATAGGTATCTAGTACTTGTAATTAGTAGAGATAGAACTAGAATTTTTGGGACCCACCCAAACTTAATATTAATAGATATAGGGGTAGTCCGGACCCTTTATTTATAAATATAGTTTTGTTAAGTGAGCTAATATTGCGCTTATTTAAAATATTTGATAGAATGGCTAAGGTAATTGTGTAAACTAGAAAATAGATTATAAAGATTTTTAAGTTAAGTTTTAGTGCTACTAGGAGCCACGCCAAATGGGAAATAGACGAAAATGCTAGAATTTTTTTGTAGAAGTTTGTTTAAACCCTCTTAAGACCCCAAAAATTAATGATAAGACAATATAAAATAAAAGATTTATTTTTGTTATTGTTAAGGTAATTAGTAGTAAAGGGGTTAATTTTTGTCATGTAAGGATAATAAATGTGTTTAGCCAACTTACACTCTCTTATGATACGTTTCACGTCTGAAACGTGTCCCGAGGGCCGAGAGAGAAATTTTGGGGTTTGGCTCCTCGAATTTTCCACCCCAAAAAACCTATACCATATTTGTTCAAGGTCAGTTTCAGAGCCAAGGGTAGAGTTTTGTTCAATAAACGCCCCTTTAGTGGCCGTCTTGACCACTCGGTGGCGCCTCCGCCGAAATATTTTCAAAAATTTTATATCTGGAGTTTGCTCTCTATACAAGTTCTGACGTCACGAAACCCAGACTAAGATACCCGACCGAGACCCGGAATTTGTTTACTTAGAGAGAATGATCCACTTATGATAATAAGCATAGAAGAAGCGACTCCTTGGACAAATAAATATTTTATAGCGGCTTCTGAGCTGCTAATATTTATCCTATTAATGATTAATCAAGTTTATTTCGAGCCCAAATCAGACTAAAAATCAGGAAGTCACTCTAAGGGAAATTGTTGGTCCTAATAAAACTATTATTAGAACAAGTCGGCCCAGGCCGTAATATTAGTTCCTGTAGAAAATAATAACGTGCTCCTGTAATTTAATTAGTTTTAAGTGTATTTAGTGTAAAAGCGTATTTTGTATAAATTGTAAATAATCTTGTGTAATTAATATTTTGTTGTAAATTTTGTAAGCCGTAAAATAACGGCCAGATATAACCATCATAAAATTCCCATTGTAAGTCCAAAAGGACTCTCCTTGACAGAGATATTGGCGCCCGAGCGGCAATAGTTTCCGAAAACTAGAAATTTCTCGTTTCACTGGGGTCGAACAATAAGCCTCAGTTCCCTATATATACCTCTGTCAGGGAGCGTCCGAATTCAGTTGAACGTCGCAATAGTTCTTTCTATAAATTTTTTACGCTTATCCAACTTGTTAAAAGTAGAAGTATAACATGTTGCTCTTACGTCACAAGACTTGGCTTTGGTAGAATTATTTTAGCACGCGCGATTTGCACGAGCGTTAGAAAATAGGAAGCTCCTCGTTATTGGAGCGCGCGCTCCTAGTGTTTTTAGAAGGTAAATACAGTGACGTAAGAGCTACATTAAAACAAGAAGGCCATGTTACTTTATAGAAAGAACTATTTAATTCAAAGCCCAAACTAAAAGGGTCTCCTGCCAAAGCGGGCAATAGTCGGTCCCAAAAGGACAAATGTATCTTTAAAACTAAAGTGTTTAAATAAAATAATTTTGGTTCATCATAACTTTACGTGTAGTTTTTTCGCGACAAGCCGCGTATATTGTTTCAGTCCGATATACTCGGTGTTAAAACGCTCTCCTCAAAAAAGAACCACCCAGCTTCGGAAGAAATTAAAATCAGTTAAAATTAAAATTCGGCAAAACCGCGAAAACATTTTCTTCAGTTCCACATCAGTGTATTAGAGTGGACAAACCTATACACCCTTAGTAGACACAGGTAGGCAATCTAATACAAAAGCTAATGAGGCTACGTGATTTATTATCGTTTGATAAATAAATTGCCACCCTAAGTTAAAGAGTGGATGCCGCCCACCATCAGCTGACCCGGGTGGGCAAAATAATAAAAAAGCTGTTGAGCCCATGTGATTTCCTATTGTTTGATATAAAATTCATCATCCTATGTTAAAGAGTGGCCACCGCCCATCCTCATGAAATCAACTTTTTTTCCCGGTAACTCTCCCTTTACGGGGGTTGGTCGGAGGGGGCGGAAATTAACGGCACTGCGTGCGCGTCAAAGAGTTCTATCGAATGAGACCAACTGTTTTTTTTTTCGGACACTCTGCCTTTAATAAGAAAGTGCCACACTTATTTATTACTTCTGACCATACACGGTTTCGATAAGAAAGTGCCACACTTATTTATTACTTCTGGCCATACACGGTTTCGATAAGAAAGTGCCACACTTTTTACTTCTGACCAAAACACGGTTTCGATAAGAAAGTGCCACACTTATTTTTTTACTTCTGACCTTTGCGACAGCTACGAGGTAGAACTCTCTGCAATCAGAGAGCATATAATATTATATGCTCTCTGCTGCAATGTCTAACGGATCTATCTCTCCCGCCTTTACGGGCACTACTAGTTAACAATCTACTTGTACCGCTATTGAGTAAACGCAAAATTTCGTTCCGCCCCCAATGGAAGAAATGCGCCCCCCTATAGGGCGGGCACGAAACAAAAAGTATTCAATAGTAAAAGTTCAAGCTTAAGTTACTTGTGGGACAGCATAGCTCAGTTGGTTAGGTCGCCGGTTTTGGAGATTAAGCGGCCAGCAGCTATCTGTGTTCGAGTCTCGCCGACGCCGATAATATAAATAGTGAAAAAAATATTTTTTGCAGCTCCGTCTACCGTGTCGTCGCTTTTCCACGCCAAACAAACTACAACAAACAAACACTTAACGACATTCCGTCCATAGCAATAGTGCCACTTCGATATATATATATATCTCGATGTGGAACTAAAAATGAGGTTAGCGGGTTTTATGATTATAAAAGCATGAATTTATTCATTTTAAAATGAATAAATTCATGATAAAAGGAGTTACTCTCATCGTTAGGTTATGGGCCTAAAAGCTTAGTTAGCTTACTTTTAAGTTTTGGTGTTGTTGCACAATGCCCTTTGAAGACGCAGGAGATAAGTGTCTTATTAAACTTAATTTTTCCTTTTTTCTTTTCCTACCCAAACAAGAAAAAGGAAAATTAGGTTTTGTTATATATATATATATATTATTGTTAAGCTGTTCGGTTAGGTATTCTTTTAGGGAATTATTGTTTTGTTTAGGTTATTGGATAGATTAATTTAAGCTAAAACCTTTTATAGTTACTTTAAGGTTTTATATGTTTTTTGACACATTTTTTGGTAGAAATATTATTTTTGTTAATTTAATTTTTTTGTATATAGATTAAAGTGAATTAGCCAGCTAAAAGCGTGCCAGCCGCTGAGGTTATACGTGAGGTTTATATAAAGTGTGTTTATGCGCATTTTGACTTTGATTATTTAAAAAAACTAATGATTTAATTAGTGAAATATTATTCTTTTATAAATTTTATGGTTTGCTGGATAAAAAGTTAGAGTAAAGACTAGGCTTAGATACCCTTCTATGCTAATTTATATTTTTTTAAGGAATAAGGGTAAAATTAAAGAATTTGGCGGTGTTTTATACTCCTAGAGGAACTTGTCCTATAATCGATGTACCCCGAAAAATCTTACCTTAGTTTAATTAAGTTATTGAGTTTATAAACCGTTGTTGTTAGATTACTTAGTTAAATAAATTATTAGTTTTCAGCATAGTGGTTAGTTTTGTTACTTCAAATCAAGTTGTAGTTTATGCTCAGGTAGAGATGTGTTACTTTAGCTTAGGTTTGGACCATGAATTGAATTTTTGCGTGAAAAAGGATTTATTAGTAAATTTTTATTTATAAGATGAGTTGAATCAGGAGCTAGAACATGCCCGTCACTCTAATTTTAATATTAGATAAGTCGGGGGGTAAGTTGGGCGTTTTCTTTAGTAGTCTTTAGGTCCTTTACTAGTCTTATTAGGCGTTTGGCTCTTATCTTGTCTCTAGTGACTAATCGTAGCCCTTTTGATTTTGCTGAAGGGGAATCTGAATTGGTATCTGGGTTTAATGTGGAATATGGTTCTGTGGGTTTTGCTTTAATATTTATTGCAAAGTATGGTAATATTATTTTCATAAGTTTGTTAAGTTGTTATTTGTTTTTTAATATAGACTTTTTTAGTTTTATTTATGATTATATTTTTCTTTTTACGAGTGCGGGGGTCATTTTCTCGTTATCGTTATGACAAATTAATAATGTTAGCTTGAAAGTGTATTTTACCTTTAGTTTTGGGGTATTTTGGGTTTCTGTATGGGGTGCTAATTTAAGTATGTTTGAATTACTTCGTCAGATAGATTGACTTAAATTTATAATTTAAATAGGGCTCAGTTCAGGTAATAATAGTATTAATAAGAATGTTGTTTCTCACTATATCTCTTTTGCTTAGGCTGTTTTCAAATCTAGTTTTGAATTATATAAATCATTTGGTTACCTATATTTTGCTTTCAAAGCAAATTGCTTTTATTTAGCTAAATGATTAGTTTAGTTTGTTATCTTGAATTTTTATAGCTAAAGGGTTTAATAAGAAGTAGGCGAAGTAAGCGATTGTAAAAATTTGTCCTAAATTGAGATAGGGTTCTTCAATTGGGGAGGCTCCAATTCATGTTAGGAGAATAATTAGTGTAAGGAGACTTCAGAATATAATTTGGTTTAAAGGGTAGAATTGGAGCCCCCGAAACTTTCTTTTGCTTAGGGGAAGCGTTAATAAAATTAAGATTGAAGAGATTAAAGCTAGAACCCCGCCTAATTTATTAGGAATTGAACGTAAAATAGCGTAAGCAAATAAAAAATATCATTCAGGTTGGATATGGGGAGGTGTAACGAGAGGGTTAGCTTGATTAAAGTTTTCCGGGTCATTGAAGAAATTAGGATTTACAAGGATGATTATAATCAAAATATCCTTAATTGAAAAATAGGGGTGGAATGGAATCTTGCCTAAATTTATATTTAAAGTTCGAGCCTTTTTGGTGTAGAAATACAATGTGGATAAAAATTAGGGCGAATAAAATAAAGGGGAGTAGAAAATGTAAGGTGAAGAATCGTGTTAGGGTGGCATTATCAATTGAAAATCCGCCACAAATTCAGATTACTAGATTAGGTCCAATATAAGGGATTACTGAAAATAAATTTGGTAATTACTCTTGCACCCCAAAAGGATATTTGTCCCCATAGTAAGACATACCCGAAGAAAGCAGTTGCTATTAGTAGAAGAAGAATTATAACTCCCGTAATTCGGGTAGTTAAGTTTTTATAAGAAGCGCAGTAGATGCCTCGAGCACGGCCGTCTCGAGATCTGCTTCGCGCTCACAGAGGCCCAGGCGATCGTACGAAAATTGCGTATGGGAAATTAGTTCAAAAACTTCCCACATCGTTTTCTGGCGCTAGTCTAGCCCCCCCCCCCCCCCCCCTTGGGAAAATTCGCAGCCATGTTATCGAATGGGAGGAACGGCGCGGAACTTTGGAATTTCAATTATTATCGCGTAATGTGTAATTTTTTGTAAAATAGTTCTTTAGTAATATTTAAGTTAATTAATAATAAAAAGGTTAAACACCTCTTGAGATTTTTTAACGCAAAGTAAAGTTTTGAAAAACGTTATTAAAATTTGGTCTTTCTGGAGCCAGAAGTCGCCGTCGACGTTTTCTGTATAAAAATGGAAACATAAACACGTGGTTCTCCTTACAGCTGTATTTTTGTTATGTAGTAACTTCCAGAGGCCTTTGTTTTGTACAAATGTTTAAAAATTTAATTTAATTAAAGTAGTAAAATAAATTAATTTTAAAAGAAAACAAATGTGACTTCTCTTGAAGAATATGTAAAAGTTTATTATTAAGGTATTGACTTGTTTTTTTAAGAGACAAAATAAGTTTAATAATACATAATAGTTGGAATATGGGATGATGTATTATAATAATAATTTATACAGGACTAGTTGGAATATTGTTTAACATAGTATGATTATTTATTCAAATATTGACTAGTTGAAATATGTGTTAACGTGTAATAATTTATACAGATACATGTGTTGACTAGGTGGAGTATGAGTTAACATATAATGATAATTTATACTGGCATGGATTAATTAACTAACTGTCACTTGGAAGATCACTGTGAATGAAAATAGTGATGGAAAATTGGAAGGTATTTAAATCTGATAAATATAATAAACCAAGGTGGATTTCAAACTGAATGATACACAACTAAACAATAGATAGGAAAAATTTAGAAAACTAGAATTTACAACTTCAAGGCACAATTCGCAAAAATGTTTTTCTTCTAGGATTTGTACTACATAACCAGCCAAGTATGCGATACTTGCTAGTATCTGGGTACTCCTCCAAAGCATTTAGTATGTCAGTAACTTCAGATGGTAACGTAACTTCATTGCCGTTAAAAATAGTTGAAAATTCATCGCGTCTAGTATCAATCATGGCTGATAGATCTGTGAAGCTGTCTTGGGGAACGTTAGATGTTTTAGGTTTTGTTAATGATATAGTGCCTCTCTTCAGGATAGATTCCAAACTGAATATAGTGGCTCTTGCATGATTGCATCAAGCATGTCATTCCCTCGAGCCATTTGCCTGAGAATACTGAAAAACATTTCAATAGCATCACTCGTTAAATTTCTTGTCAAGACAAACTGGAAACCAGATTTAAGGAGGTATGACACGCAAGATATTGTAGACAATGAAGTTATTCTAATAGATTCATATGTTTCCTTTGTCAATATTTTCTTCTCGCAGTCGGTTTGAACTTTTTCTAGATATTGAGGAAAATCATTTTCTAGCCAAGCCAGTCTCTCGTCATTAACAGAGAAGAATGGACACTTGTTCTGATTTCTGGACCTGTATCCAAGACTCATAGTATCTACATTGTGAATGTCATACCACTTTTGAATAACTTTCATATAAGTGTGTTGAGGTTGTTTGTTGTTTAATTGAATAATTGTTCATGCCAGGAAGATGTTTTTATTATGAGATCTGTACAATTTGGGTATCTTGGGAGAAGACTTGTTCTACCCCCAAACTTGTCTATATCTTCTATTTATAACATGCAGCGCCCTCATATGGGTATTGCGCGAACGATTACTATAATATCCTAACAAAGTGATAGTTGGACCCGCTGTTTTAAACTTGTGTGCTTGTGGATGAATTCCTTGGTAGTTCATTAGGTATTCCAAAGCCGCTATGACAGGAGTTGAAAATATATCTATTGCTTGCCTTACACTCATCTTTTCTAGATATGTTCTTAGTCCATAATTTGCATAAATTTTCGTCAACTGGAAACTGATGAAATGATACATTGATATTTTTCTAAAGTTTGAAAAATGTGAACTTAATTTAAAGAATAATAAAGCTATATATTAAATAATATGAATAATATTGTGGTTATTTATTTAAAATTCTGATAAAATAAATGCGAATACTGGTTTGAAAACTTAAAAACTTGAAACCTGTGAAAATCAAAAGAATCTTTGGTTAGGCTTAGCAATTAACTAATAAAACTCAATATAAGCATATTACTTTAATTAAATAAATGTTTTAAATGAAAACTTATTAGATTAAGATCAAATCATAAGTTTTATATCCCAAACTTTCCAGAAGTTTTTGAAAAACAATGCAAAAATGATTAACTAGTTGAATTTACCGCCATAGAAAACTATTAAATATCCCGCTGATTTTTTACATTTAAGGGGGGGGGCTCGGACAGCGCTCCTAGTGTTAAAAAAAGGTATTCGCGGAAATACATAGGAGAGGAAATCTTTGCCTGGGCCGCTATGAGCGCGAAGCAGATCTCGAGACGGCCGTGCCTCGAGCAATGTGCATATAAATACATACAAAAAATAATCTAGCACCGTTGGCGTGTGAGAAACGGAAAAGTCATCCATAGTTAACATCTCGTATAATATGAGAGATAGAGTTGAAAGCTATATTGGTGTCAGGGGTATAATGTATTACGAGGAAGATGCCTGTGGCTACTTGAATGGTTAAACAAAGAATAAGGAGTGACCCAAAATTTAATCAATAAGAAATGTTGAGAGCTTCTTTCGACGCGTGGCACATAGAGATATACTCCGCCTCCACAGTCGATAGAGCAATCATGCTCAGTTTCTTCGTACTCCAGCTGACTGTGTTTTTACCTAATATAAAGATCTATACATTGAAGGATTTGCGATCGTTGCAGTCCGAACCCCAGAGTATCCATCGATATCTCTACTACTTCCTGGTCTATAGTTTAGTTTGTAGTCTTTAGTTCCTTTGACGTATTTCAAAATTTGTTTTACTCCACGGACATGTTCTTCATTAAGATTTTCGTTAAACTGACTCATAAAAGACGTCGCGAAAGAAAGGTCTGGTCTGGTTCCTCCGGACAAATATAAGAGATGACCTATAGCCTGTCTGTACGGAAATTGCACGTTGGTAATACTTGGCGAGTCTTCTTTTTATATTTGATTCCAGGATCCAAAGGACTCGCTACTGACTTCGCTTCGCACATATTGTCGGTCTTTAGAATGGTTTCGATGTAGGCGTGTTGATCTAAACTCAGAGATCCGTCTTCGTAGTGCGTTATCGCAAAAGATAAAATGAAGTTGATTGTGCCCCAAGTCTCTAACATCGTATCTCGATGCTAACTTCTCCCCAAATTTTTCCTAAGTGTTTTCGCTTTCAGCAATCGCGGGTTGATCGTCAACATCAACTCCGACTATTATTTAACCCTTGATGTTAAAATAGATACATGGATCTGCTTTCGAACGTGTAAAGCCGATTGATTTAATAAATTCGTCCAATGCAAAATTCCATTCGCGTCCGGATTGATGTAAACCGTATATTGCTTTCTTCAACTTGCAGATATGAAAAACTTTATCCTTTGCAACGAACGGATAAGGCTGTTCCATGTAAACGTCATGTTTCAGAGTGCCATTCAAGTAGGCTGCTACAACGTCATAGTGCCGATCTTTCCAATTTAAACACGTTTTCAAAGCTAATAGTACTCTCAGAGACTTAACTTTTAAACGGGACTAAAAGTCTCTTCGTAATCGACCCCTGGTAGTTGTGTGTACCCTCTAGCTACGAGTCTTGCACGATATCCACCTGGTACCAATAACATTAACGCCATCGGGCTTGATTACTAAATCCCACGTTTCGTTTCGTTTGAGATTTTCGAGTTCATCCAACATCGCTTTTCTCCAATTATCTGCGTCAGGACTTGACAAAGCCTCACTGATACTGTGTGGATCTTCGCAGTTTAGATCAACACCTTCAGAGAAAACTGCTCGTAACTTGAAATCTCTCTTCTCAGCTAGTCGTTGTGAGGTTCTCAAATTTGTGTCATGCCCTATTTGGGAGAGAGGTAGTAAGGTTCTGTCTACGTCATATCTTGAAAAAATTTCGTCAAATAGTTCTATCAATCCACCATTTTCCTCATTTGCTTCTTCAGGACGTTCTTCACAATTTCCTACAACCATAACTTCATTGTTTTCCATTTCGACATTATTTTCTACAGTTTCTTCTTTTTCTGGGAATGTTAAGGGTATTTGGTCTTCAATGCTCTCGTGTACGTTTGGATTGCTTTTATTCGCTTTCATAATCTTAAACGGAAACACGTCTTTTTCGAAAGTTACGTCTTGACATACAAAGAAAATGTCCTTCTCTGCATTCCAAAGTTTAAAACACTTTGCTTCTTGCGAATATCCAACAAAAACGCATTCGATTGCTTTTGCGTCTAGTTTGCTTCTAAGTGATTCGTGCACTCCGGCCCAGGCACGGCATCCAAGAACCTTCAAATTACTTAAATTTACTTTCATACCTGTCAACAATTCTCCTGGTACTTGTATATCTCCTTTTAGACTTTGAGACGAGCATTTGTTTCTAATGTACGCTGCCGTTGTAATTATGTCAGCCCAAAGATAATTCGGAAGTTCAGATTCGAGTAGGAAACATCGAGTCATATCCATTAATGTCTGGTTCATCCGCTCTGCAACGGCGTTTTGTTGTGGAGTTCTCGGGACCGTTAGCTGTCTCGTTATTCCAAAATTTTTCAGATATATGTCAAATTCGTTGCTGCAATATTATCCCCCGTTGTCCGTTCGCATAATCTTAATTTCCACCTCTTCTTTGTATTCTTTAAATCTGTTTAACGCTTCGCTTTTCCGCTTCATTGTATATACTTTGGTAAATCTTGAAAAGTCGTCTATAAATGTGATAATGTATTTTGATCCACCTCTCGATGCAGGATTTATAGGTCCAACTACGTCCGAATGTACAAGTTCAAGAACCTTTTCTGGTCTTCGCGTTTCGCTTGATTTAAATGGTTTGCGCTTCATTTTACCACGTATACAAACTGCACAATTCGCCTGGATATTCTTGTGAATTATCAGCTTGATCTTCGTCATTTTTTGGATCAACAACTATTTCCTTGGCATTTTTAAAATTTTCAACTGCCTTCAAATGGAGGTGTCCGAGTCATCGATGTCATATATATATTTCGTCTTTCTTCACTTTATTAACTGCCGGCATTAGGTTAAGTTCTTCCGTTTGTTCTTTCTCTTCTTGAAATGTGAATAACGATCTATTTAGCTTTGCGATAAGAAATGATATTCCTTCGTTGTCATCGGATATCTTCGCCTCTGTACCCTCGAACTTTAGAGTCATTTTCTTCTCAAGTATTCTAGCAACTGAAAGAAGATTACAATAAAATTTTTGGACGAGTAAAACTCTATGCATAGTGATGTATGCGCTCCCCCAATTTCGTCTTTAAGCTTCATTTCAAGTTTACCTTCACCCACAACTTTAAGTTTTTTGTTGTTTGCCATTTCTACGTAGGACGATACAACTTTAAATTCTACTAATTTATCTACGTACGGAGTCATGTGGTCAGTCGCTCCACTGTCTAGAATCGAAGTATAATATCCGATGTTCTTGCTCGCTTTCGCACACAGTGCCTTACGAATATTGACTTGTTCTGTTTCTACAGAAACTTTCGCTTATTGGAGTTTCAGCTACTTTTTCTAACTCTGCTTTCTTCCTTTGAGCTTTCACTTCTTCGCAGTCTCTGGCAATGTGACCCAACTTCCCGCAAGAATGACATATGAAATTCTTTTCAGTCCGATTAGTACTTTGGTTACTTTGATCTCGGTTTTGATTTGACGATCTTGACGAATTATTTCCTCTCCTTTCACTTTGGTCTTGTGGCGCCGTTCTTCTATTGGGTGTGAACTTGTTGTTTTTAGTATACAGTGCCTGTTGAATTTCTTTCGCTTCGTCTTCTTTAAGGTTCGGTTGATGAATCTTTCTCTTCTCCTCGACGAGTAGTTTCGCTTTTACGATCTTCGTAGTTATTGTGTCAGGATCATGTTACAAGCTTTGAATGGGTGCTTCGTATGTTTCGGGTAATCCAAGTAACATAATCATCGCTATTTCTTTGTCAGTAAAACCGTATCCGCAAGCTTTCAGTTTTCTATGTAGATCCATAAGACGTCCAAGATACTCTTTCATTGATTCCGTTTTCCTTAATCGAACATTGAGAAATTCTCGCATAATGCGGAGAATATGCAATAAACCGTGTTTGGTATTTAATACTTCTAGCGTTTCCCAGGCTGTAGAAGCTCTGCTCGCATCACCTATATTGTCTAAATAATGGTCTTCTACTATCAGAAATAGGAAACCCAACGCTTTATCGTTTGTTTTTCTTTCCGCAGCTCCCATTACAGGTCCATATCCCAGGTCTATCGCTTCCCAAGTGCCCTTTTGGATTAGTCCTGCCTTTGCGCGTACTGACCACGCATGATAGTTATCGTCACTTAACTTTGTTATTCCGTATTCTTCTACCGAGGTCGTCATTCACTTCTCTTAAGCCTTGGTTCTTCTAACCTTTTTGCCAATAGCGTAGACTTTGGAAAGTTACGTCTTTTTTCCTTCGAAATACTTTTCTTCTTACACTATTTCTTCAGTTAACGCGATGCGCGGTGAAATTACTGCTTGTCTGGACCAATAACCTGTTAGAATTATTTATGAGCAGAAATAACGAGGCTCGAGTTAGAACCAAAATGGACAAACTAAAGTTTTTATTGGCGTCACTGTAGACGTACATAAATAGAAACAAAAATAAAACAATGGTAAGGTGTCGCCATCTATAATATTGGTTTTGGCGGCATATTCAAACAACATAACAGTCATTCGTTATATTAATAGTAACACACACTAATATTTAAAATATAGGTTTTCTGAAGAAGGTTATGTTTCAAACGAAAGCCGCAAAGTAATTTATTGCTTATTACTTATAATTTGAAGATATAAAGGGTAAAATTGAAATTGAGACAAAATATAAAATTTTAAAGCGTTGTTCTGAAATTCAATGATAGTTGGCGACTATGTGTATTAGTTTCACGTACAGTGTAGCCGATGCTGCCGTGTCGTGCATATCTCTTCAACAGTTAGGGCCAGAAAAGTCAATGATATCTCGTTCGAATGTACATACATCGGCATCGATAGCCTTGCATAAAGTTTTCAAATCCGAGCCTTAAAAGTTGGGCATTTGTCCAATTTATTATTTTCGGTGGTTTCACTTTGTGTAGTAGATATTTTATTTAAAATTAAGTCCGATAACGTGAAAAAAATATTATTGGATAGGTTAGGATTCAGCGGACCTACAACTTCGGTTATATCAGTAAAGAATAAATTTAAGTATAGTTTTCAGGGTAATTTACGGGACCACAATTTTCGTGGTTTTATATTTTCGCCAAAAAAAACTACATACAGTTCCTTAATTTTAATTCTAAGTAAGGTTTTTTGGGCAGCGTATACGGACCCCCGCAATTTCCAACATTGTAAATCCGCGTGATTATAGAGGTCTACGCACCCGACTCCCGTTTCCCTCTAAGCGCTTTTCAAGGCCGTTCAGAGTGCGTCGCGCTTTCAACGTATGACCAGAAGTAACAATTAGGTATGACACTGATCGACCTAGTCTTCGGCATATGACCAGAAAAAATAAGTGTGACACTCAACATAGCAAATAAGTGCGGTCAGAAGTAACAATTAGGTGTGATCAGAAGTAAAAATTAAGTATGAAACTGATCGAACTAGTCTTTGTCGTACAACCAGAAGAAATAAGTGTGACACACAACGGCTGACCAGAAGTAACAAATAAGTGTGATCAGAAGAAATAATAAGAGTGACACTGATCGAAGTAGGACTTGAAGTAACAAATAAGGGTAAATACAATTATGTGGGCCCGTGGATATATATTGGTTGTGATACCGGCGTTGCAGGTTGCTGTGAATAGCTCAAACAAACCAGTGGCGTAGCTGAGAACTCAGAGCCCCCCCCCCTCCGCTAAAATCTCTAGGGGGGCCCCCCTTTCCAACTTTTTAATCGTGAGTGGGGCCGCCCGAAGCTCGGGGCCCCCCGTGTGGCGAGCCCTGCGAACCATCAGCTACGCCACTGAAACCAACTTAATACATTAGAAGGATTGTGTGTATTCTTACCGTCGTACGTCTTGTTTTCTCTAATTGCAAGAAAATTCCAAAATTTTAAATTTTGCGATCGGGTCGAGTTCAGTATCGTTTCTGTAGTATTTTTTAACACCGAGTTCAATGTGACCCACCACGGGTCGCTAGGTCTAAGGGTTTTCACAGTTATGATCAAAAGTACATTAACAAACGTGGTTTTTTTGAAATTTCACTAAATATTGTAAGGATATATCAACATTTTGGTCTGTAGGAGTTATCATTTCCGAGTTATAACTAAATATGTGCAAATTATAAGTTCAATTTTTGGAACTGGTAAAATACACACCAACTAATTTGAAACGCGTATTTTCTGATAATTGATTTATTGAATTGTGAAAATAATAGAGCATGTAGTAAAACCTACAAGTTCTTAACTGTGCAATAGACAAAGCTGTTTGCAGTAAAATATACAGGGATGATTAAAATTCCTGTAATTTTAACGCGAATGCACTTGTTAAATAACGGGACAACTAGTAAAACCTACCGGGGATTTTAGTATATTTAGAGAAACACTATCTCGTTTATTTTACTTGAAAGATGTAATTTTTAACGATAAACAAGTCGGCCCAGGCCGTAATATTAGTTCCACATCAGTGTATTCGAATGGGCAAAGCCATACACCCTTAGTAGACACAGGTAGGCAAACTAATACAAAGCTTTTGAGGCTTTGTGATTTATTATCGTTGGATATATAAATTTCCACCCTAAGTGAAAGGGTGGATGCCGCCCACCATCAGGAGACCCGGGTGGGCAAACTAATATAAAAACTGCTGAGCCCATGTGATTTCCTATAGTTAGATATACTATTTACCATCCTATGTTAAAGGTAGGCCACCGCCCACCCTCAGGATACATGGGTGGGCAAACCAATTCATAAGCTGTTGAGGTCATTTATTGACTTAACTTGCAAGGTAATTTGACAAAAAGCTATATTTTAAATTTCGATCTATTTGTGGTAGAGCTATAAACGGGTAGTCTTTACGTGAACTTGTAAGTTAATATACCTAAGTTTTCCGAATGGTATACGGCAAAGATTATCGTAATAAAAATTTACCTTCATAGATATAAAACTACATATGCCCGAATGCCCCTAGTTTTTGGATGAGTATGGGAGTCCAATAATTAATAATGGCGGTACGTAAGTGTGTGAAGGGAAATAGAGTCTTCAATGCTTTAACTTTTTAAGCGTACGCGTGTTCTTAATAATATAATACCTTCTCCCGATAGTGACTTCAATGTATAATTGTTTCTCTATGGTTCTATTGCTTTTATTACCCAAAAGGAAGTTCGTCAGTGTGGATTGAACTCGTAGTTTGTCTTGAACCTTTTGTTTGGTGTAACGAGTGATGAAGTTTTTTAATGTCTCTTGTTGATTTATTTAAATAAGAAAATAAGTATCTCATTGTGGGGCTTTTAGAGCATTTATAAGTACATATGGGGAAGAGGGCATTTAAAATTTTCGAGCTCGTTTATTCGAGTACTCACTTTCGAGCGAGGCATCTTAAGCGAGTATGCCCACCTACCACTGCTCACCACCCGAACATTTAAAATTTTCGAGCTCGTTTATTCGAGTACTCACTTTCGAGCGAGGCATCTTAAGCGAGTGTGCCCACCTACCACTGCTCACCACCCGAACATTTTAAATTTTCGAGCTCGTTTATTCGAGTACTCACTTTCGAGCGAGGCATCTTAAGCGAGTGTGCCCACCTACCACTGCTCACCACCCGAACATTTAAAATTTTCGAGCTCGTTTATTCGAGTACTCACTTTCGAGCGAGGCATCTTAAGCGAGTGTGCCCACCGCCCACCACCCACCACCCGACGCGAAGTTTGAGGTTCACTTGACCTTAAATTTCGGAAAATATACGTAAAATAAGGCGTAAAAACGGACGAGAATTTCGACAACTTAACTAGCCAGCTCCCCCGCGCGCCGCTAAAACTAACGAGAATACAGTAGAAGTTCCGAACAAGTTTTGGGAAGTTTCCAGTGGCTGAGAGCGTAAAGGCGTCATTGTTCGGAATTTTTAACTGTGAGTTCGAATCCCGGTTTCGCCAAAACTTCAAATTATTTTCGCAAAGCCATCTGCCGTGTCGTTGCTTTCCACACCAAACAAACAAACAAACACAGAACACTTAACGACAATCCGTCCATAGCAATAGTCCCACTTCGATATATATATATATCTCGATGAGGAACTAAAAACTGCGAAAATAATAAAAACATGTAGTAAAAACTACAAGTTTTTAACTGAGAAATAGACAAACCTGTATCCAGTAAAATATTCACGATTATAACTGTGAAATCCTTAAACATAATCAATTGTAAATTTTACGAGAACCACCTGGCTTCACCGGTTTCCAGGTAGTTCTTGTAAATTCAACATGACATTTTTCCTCGGTGAAGGGCTTGTCCGTTCAACGACCCTGATCAGTATCGGAAAATCTCTAAAAAGTGTCCGAGAATGTGGTGGCTTAAACTGTCACCACCCATCTGAAAACTCAAAATGCTATCACCCAGGCTCAGTATGGGTTCCGGTGTGGCTATAGCATGGAGACACAACTTGTCTCGCGTATTGATTTTAAGAGTGCAGAGCTTGAGAGTGCTCCTCAAGTGAACATTATCTTTCTTGATTTCAGGCAGTGGACACTGTCTATCCACCGACTTCTTACTAAACTACGTAGCTACGGAGTTCACGGTGCTAGTAGGGTCAGGGTACCGATTCAAAAAGGTCCTGCCTCCGGGGGAAGGAAATGCAGAGCCAAAGGCTGGGGGAGGCCGGGAGACAGGTGGGAGGAAATGCAGAGCCAAAGGCAGGGGAGGCTGGGGGACGCAGGGAGGCAGCGGGAAGGAAATGCAGAGCCAAAGGCAGGGGAGGCTTCGGAATGTAGAGTGGCAGAAGAGAAGACCGGGAGGCAGGGGAGGCTGGAGAAAGCAAAGAGGCAGGTTGATAAGATAGAGGTTTTGTATAGTGAAAATTATAATGACGTAGAATACGATGTGTTAGTATATATAGACGGACACCAGGGTAAAAATTAATTCCAACTCAACGGATCAACAAGTAAAAATAAGAAACCATCAAACGCAATGTAAGTATATGGCTTATTGAAGATATCCTATAAATATTCTCTAATCACATTTCTTATACAGAATGACTGCCGAACTATTGTTTGCTATTTCGTCGGAGAAATTCGTCGAAATTACTCCGAAGCTAGATGTACGACTGGGTCACAGAGACGGTACTACGGGGATTATTTTATCCGAAGCTAACTTCCACGAGCTATACCGAAAGAAGCACGACATTTAAGCGTTCTTCGAGAAGACGACACCCCAGGTTCATCGTGGTTTTTCATGGGCTCCGAGACGCAACGTATTGAACTGCGAATGTATCAGGACCGTAAGATTTTAGACATCCGGGGGAGATGTATGGAAAGTTCTTACCCACTAAAAATTGTATCGCCATTGGATACAATATCTCCAAAACTCTGATGGATATGCATGATGACGTTGAAACGTATCTTAATGAAGCGAGACGGGTACACACTCTGATAAAAGACGGTATTATTGGACAATTGACCGATGGTATACTTAAATGTTGTTACGGATGTAGTGTAGCCCATCCCTCGCAGACCCAACACAACTGTCTGGGAGACTGGGAAATGCGTGTTAACATGAACTATGATACCGCGATAAGAAATTTAAACTATATCGAGATTTATAAAATTTTTACATTAAAAACATTTTTATGTGATGAATTTTGTAAGTGCTTAGTTGCACGCGTCGTTTGCAAAGCTAAACAATATTTGTATATAAATGCACCGTGATTTGAATAAAATGTGTCATTCTGTAAAATGGAGTTCAACTTACAACACCCTTGTAATGGTTTAGTCGCGGTCGCTACGCAGTCTGGTGAAAGTTACTGGGTGGCTATAATCTCATCAAATATAAAGATATACAGGGTGTCCACTAAAAAATGAACCAGGGCGAATATCTCAAAATCGGTTTTAGGTACGAATTTGGAATTTCCAGGTCACATAGATTGCGTAGGGGGAACGTTTACTATGAAAATGTCGATGACCTTGAACTATGTCTTCAAGGTCTATCTCGAAAACCGTAAGTGCTAGAAAGTTGGTTCCAATTAGAAAATTATTCCCTGTCACGTTTTAGGTCTAACTAGCTTTGACCTGATCGGATTTGACCAATAGGTAGTCGAGAAAATTGTTACTAAAATCACAAAGGCCGTAAAAGGGAAAATTGAAATAAAGCGCTAATAACGCGAAAACAGGTCGTGTTAAATTATTATAAGTTATTTCTTAAGGTCATTTTCGAATGTCCTTGAAGCTACTTGTACGAGAAAGTGGTGATACTCATTTTTCTAATTGCAACCTGCTTTTTAAACCCAATGGATCGAGAGTTAATTTTTGCACGACCTTTAACCGCGTTTTCAAGGTCATCCAATTTTACAAAATTGATGAGTTCGTCTAGGAAATGTCAATAATGTAACACGAGTTGTTTCCGAGTTATTAGCGCTTTCCTGCAATTTTCCCTTTTACGACCTTTGTGATTTTAGTCAAACATTTATCGACTTCCTATTTCGCAAATCCGTTCGGGTCAAAGCTATTTAGACATAATACGTGACGTGGAATACCTTTCTAATTGGAACCAACTTTCTAACACTTACGGTTCTCGAGATAGTTTTTGGATGACCTTGAAGACATGGTTCAAGGTCATCGACATTTTCATAGTACGTGTTCCCCCTACACGCTCTATGTGACCTGAAAATTTCAAAATCGTACCTAAAACAGATTTTGAGATATTCACCCTGGTTCATTTTTTAGTGGACACCCTGTATGTATTTCACCCCCACCAGATAGAATAATATGGTGCTATACCGAGTACCACAATAATCTATTTAATTCGGTATTGGATCATACCCCCACAGTTGAATTTCATGAAGGCTTAATAGACGTGAAAATATTGGACCCTAACGTCAAGAACTTTGTCATATTAGACGATCTACTTCGCGAAATATCAAATAACAAGGACATAACGAATTTGTTTATACGCGGATCCCATCATAAAAACTCGTCTGTCTTTATTCTCATGCAAAATTTGTTTTGTCCTGGGAAAGAAATTAGAACATTAAATTTAAACGCGCATTATTTGATGATATTCAAATCACCTCGTGACAAATCCGCGATATTTCATTTGGCTAGAGAGATTTCTCCCACCAATAGTAAATACGTCATTAATGCCTTCCAGAATTTGGGTATTTATGGGTGTATTTCAAACCAACCACGTCATATGATCATAGACTACGAACTGGTCTTATACCAGGGGAAGAACCTGCGGTGTTTGTGCCAAAATGAAAAGAATTCACAACCATAAAGAGTTTTTAAAGTATCTGACTAACGAGGAGACTAAACGAGGTGATAATCAACGATTTTGTGGAAACTAGGTGGGTATGTAAACCTTATGGTAACATGAAATTTCACCAAGGGAAAAATTGAAATGGGCATTAGTTTTGCCATGGCAACCTAAAATGTTTTTGACAACACAGTCTGTATATTGTCCCATTGAAAATAACAATTAATCAGTTTTTACATATTTTGATCAAATTGACCAAAATTCATCAAAATATCATAAAATTCATTACATTTGTCAATTTTGATCTATTTTTATTTGGTTTTGAAATTTTAAATTTTTTTAAATTTTTTCACAAGAAGTGCTCAGATTCCCATGTTATTTTCAATGAGAAAATAAACATACTGTGTTGTCAAAAACATTTTCGGTTGCCATGGCAAAACTAATGCCCATTGCAATTTTTCCCTTGGTGAAATTTCATGTTACCATAAGGTCTACATACCCACCTAGTTTCAACCAAATCGGTGATTATCACCTCGTTTAGTCTCCTCGTAAGTGTAATTCGTGTCAGAGAAATGCGGCTATCAAATATGCTAAGGGTGACGCGATCAAGGCAATTGTAGAATGTTGTATAAATGTTCTACGTGGGAATGTTAAACTGTCAGATGATCGAAAACCAATACCCTAGCAAAACGAAAAAATAGTATCCCTTTACTCTTAGCGCCTCTTCTATCTATTGTGAGTAGTGCCGCAGGCACGGCTATTAGTAGAGCGATCAATAAAAATGGCTAGAAAGATGATCTTGGTCTCCGAAGAAGACTGTACCTCTCACTCGGTGATTCCAAATTCCGCCACTGGAGGTCTCTATCACATGCAATAGCATCAATTAACTCGTTTAATAATTATTATAAATAGCATTGGAATTATTTGCGCTCACCAATTAAGACGTAATAGAAGAGTAGCTGGTTACGAATCAGAATTTTTCACGCCAATTGAGAAGAAAAGGAGCCTAATTGTTGGTTTTTCGGAATATCTGGAATTCTCAAACACGATCGCGCGCGGAGCGAGCGCGTGCAGGGGGCCGTGGTTCTGTATAGGTTTATGGTTGATCGGTCAGCTGATATAATATAGCCAATCGCGGAGTCATTTGGGAAACACGTCATACTACATTAAAAACGGCTAGTGGGTTCGGAAGTATGTCTGTCCACACAAACGGCATAATAATACAATTTAATTTTAATTTTTACCTCTCCGAGGGGACTTTGTACCCTATAAAGAACGTCCAGTTGTCGGCTCTAATATTATGGACATTTTACATGATACTGTTAAAAGCTATAAATATAAACCAAAACAAAATGCTGTCGGTATAGATCTCTTTTACGAATTGCTTACCAAAGAAAATGTTCCCAAGTATCTCATAAAAAATAAAATCCCTTTCGAACACCATATTGACACTGTAACCCATACTGATATATCAAATGAATACCCAAATGTGAACCCCAAAAAATAAGATTATTTTCCACCAAATCCCGAATCTATCAATGATAGACGCGGGCTAATGAGTTGGCTTTCGTTGAAATAAAGAATATAAACTAATACCACGAGTCATTTTATTTCATTTACGTTTCAAACTTCACTATGGAAAGTTAACCACATTAACCCTGTCATACATGAAGTCACCCAAATTTATCACGGCGTTTTTTTATTATTTATTATTATCGTTATTGAACTATTTGATTTCGCGCACTGGTATCTGGAACGAAATATGAACTGTATGAGAAATGGATAAATTGGAATGAATATATTTCAATGTAAAGGACCCTGGAAGTTTCGGAGGTGTACGAGGACTTTATCGAGCGGCCAGAGCCAAGGGGGTTAAGGTATCCTTAAGAGACGTTCAAGAATTTCTAAATTGCCAAGATACGTATACACTTCACAAACCAGTGAGACGCAATTTCCAAAGGAACAAGACTATAGTTTATGGAAAGGATGAACAATGCCAGCTTGAGCTGGCAGACCTGCAGGACTTAAAACGTCACAATGACATGCGTCAGATTTATAGCCCGGTGTACCGGTAAGATTCATCCACACCACCGGAGGTCTATCATCATTATGCCCTACACCAGCGTCCACAAACCCAGACAGGTGACAAAACCAACATGGGTACCAGAACCCCACTACTGACGGTCGCACCCTTGACGCAAGCCGCTCAACCCAGCAGAAGGTGCAACAATGGGTCGACCAGCCCCCACTTCGCAGACAACAGTGGGAATGAGAGCGGATGCTCTGGCAACGCCGGCCGACACCCTACCTACGGAGGTAAAGAGTCAAATCCTTTGGAGAGAGTTCCTAAAGGGGAACGACGAGCACACAGCAGCCCAAGTAACCCGGTACAGCCGGCACCGGAGATCCCGGTGTGACCCCCACAGCAGGCTACTCAATCCGCCGAGGCGGCCAGTTTGCACGGACCCTCTCCGTTAGCCTGAGCCGAAGCTCAGTATCCAGCCCAAACCTGACCGAAGTCGGAGGTGGAGATAGGACCATTTGACCAGAGCTAACATCTCCCAGTGCGCCACCGCCCTTATGGGTTACAAGAGCCGGACCCCGACTCCCGGTAAAGCCACTAGTTATTGCACACCCTGACCCATTAAGGGCCACGTCACAATGATATTAATTAGTGTATTTATATATACCCCTGCATCGTAAACTAGTACATAACAGGGGTTAAGTAGCTAATAGGAAATAGATAAGGGAGAGCTTTTAAAGTGAAAGAAAGAAGAAAAAGTCCAGCAAAACCACGATCAAGGGAAAGAACCAAAGGGAAAAAACAGCACGAAAAGAGGACCCCGAAAAGTCCGACTCCGCCAAGAGACACGAGAGGTGCAACCCAGGCAGCAGGCTGCCCACGACAGTCGGAGAATTTTAATATGAGCAAAAACAGTTGAATAGCAAAATATGTGTACAAAGTTAAAATTTGAGAATAACAATTGGTGAATAAATAAATAATTTAACGAGTACAAATGATTATCTATTTTTTTTTTATTTAGGTATGAAAGCACAGCAAATCCTTGGAAGTGAAAACACAAAAACCATTGAGGAAAGGCAGGTAATTTTTTTTTATTTAGGTATGAAAGCACAGCATGTCCTTGAAAGTCAAAACACAAAAACCATTGAGGAAAGGCAGGTAAGTTTTTTTTTATTTAGGTATGAAAGCACAGCAAATCCTTGGAAGTGAAAACACAAAAACCATTGAGGAAAGGCAGGTAATTTTTTTTTATTTACTTATGAAAGCACAGCATGTCCTTGAAAGTCAAAACACAAAAACCATTGAGGAAAGGCAGGTAAGTTTTTTTTTTTAGAATCAATTTCGCGAAACACAAAAACGAGGAAAGTCAGGTGGGTGATTTTTTTTCTGCAGAATCAATTTCGCGAAACACAAAAACGAGGAAAGTCAGGTGGGTGATTTTTTTTCCGCAGAATCAATTTCGCGAAACACAAAAACGAGGAAAGTCAGGTGGGTGATTTTTTTTCTGCAGAATCAATTTCGTGAAACACAAAAACGAGGAAAGTCAGGTGGGTGATTTTTTTTCTGCAGAATCAATTTCGTGAAACACAAAAACGAGGAAAGTCAGGTGGGTTATTTTTTTTCTGCAGAATCAATTTCGTGAAACACAAAAACGAGGAAAGTCAGGTGGGTGATTTTTTTTCTGCAGAATCAATTTCGCGAAACACAAAAACGAGGAAAGTCAGGTGGGTGATTTTTTTTCTGCAGAATCAATTTCGCGAAACACAAAAACGAGGAAAGTCAGGTGGGTGATTTTTTTTCTGCAGAATCAATTTCGTGAAACACAAAAACGAGGAAAGTCAGGTGGGTGATTTTTTTTCTGCAGAATCAATTTCGTGAAACACAAAAACGAGGAAAGTCAGGTGGGTGATTTTTTTTCTGCAGAATCAATTTCGTGAAACACAAAAACGAGGAAAGTCAGGTGGGTGATTTTTTTTCTGCAGAATCAATTTCGTGAAACACAAAAACGAGGAAAGTCAGGTGGGTGATTTTTTTTCTGCAGAATCAATTTCGCGAAACACAAAAACGAGGAAAGTCAGGTGGGTGATTTTTTTTTCTGCAGAATCAATTTCGCGAAACACAAAAACGAGGAAAGTCAGGTGGGTGATTTTTTTTCTGCAGAATTAATTTCGCGAAACACAAAAACGAGGAAAGTCAGGTGGGTGATTTTTTTTCTGCAGAATCAATTTCGCGAAACACAAAAACGAGGAAAGTCAGGTGGGTTATTTTTTTTCTGCAGAATCAATTTCGCGAAACACAAAAACGAGGAAAGTCAGGTGGGTGATTTTTTTTCTGCAGAATTAATTTCGCGAAACACAAAAACGAGGAAAGTCAGGTGGGTGATTTTTTTCTGCAGAATCAATTTCGCGAAACACAAAAACGAGGAAAGTCAGGTGGGTGATTTTTTTCTGCAGAATCAATTTCGCGAAACACAAAAACGAGGAAAGTGAGGTGGGTGATTTTTTTTCTGCAGAATCAATTTCGTGAAACACAAAAACGAGGAAAGTCAGGTGGGTGATTTTTTTTCTGCAGAATCAATTTCGCGAAACACAAAAACGAGGAAAGTCAGGTGGGTGATTTTTTTTCTGCAGAATCAATTTCGTGAAACACAAAAACGAGGAAAGTCAGGTGGGTGATTTTTTTTCTGCAGAATCAATTTCGCGAAACACAAAAACGAGGAAAGTCAGGTGGGTGATTTTTTTTCTGCAGAATCAATTTCGCGAAACACAAAAACGAGGAAAGTCAGGTGGGTGATTTTTTTTCTGCAGAATCAATTTCGTGAAACACAAAAACGAGGAAAGTCAGGTGGGTGATTTTTTTTCTGCAGAATCAATTTCGCGAAACACAAAAACGAGGAAAGTCAGGTGGGTGATTTTTTTTTCTGCAGAATCAATTTCGCGAAACACAAAAACGAGGAAAGTCAGGTGGGTGATTTTTTTTCTGCAGAATTAATTTCGCGAAACACAAAAACGAGGAAAGTCAGGTGGGTGATTTTTTTTCTGCAGAATCAATTTCGCGAAACACAAAAACGAGGAAAGTCAGGTGGGTGATTTTTTTTCTGCAGAATCAATTTCGTGAAACACAAAATCGAGGAAAGTCAGGTGGGTGATTTTTTTTCTGCAGAATCAATTTCGCGAAACACAAAAACGAGGAAAGTCAGGTGGGTGATTTTTTTTCTGCAGAATCAATTTCGTGAAACACAAAAACGAGGAAAGTCAGGTGGGTGATTTTTTTTCTGCAGAATCAATTTCGTGAAACACAAAAACGAGGAAAGTCAGGTGGGTGATTTTTTTTCTGCACAATCAATTTCGCGAAACACAAAAACGAGGAAAGTCAGGTGGGTGATTTTTTTTCTGCAGAATCAATTTCGCGAAACACAAAAACGAGGAAAGTCAGGTGGGTGATTTTTTTTCTGCAGAATCAATTTCGTGAAACACAAAAACGAGGAAAGTCAGGTGGGTGATTTTTTTTCTGCAGAATCAATTTCGCGAAACACAAAAACGAGGAAAGTCAGGTGGGTGATTTTTTTTCTGCAGAATCAATTTCGTGAAACACAAAAACGAGGAAAGTCAGGTGGGTGATTTTTTTTCTGCAGAATCAATTTCGTGAAACACAAAAACGAGGAAAGTCAGGTGGGTGATTTTTTTTCTGCAGAATCAATTTCGTGAAACACAAAAACGAGGAAAGTCAGGTGGGTGATTTTTTTTCTGCAGAATCAATTTCGTGAAACACAAAAACGAGGAAAGTCAGGTGGGTGATTTTTTTTCTGCAGAATCAATTTCGGGAAACACAAAAACGAGGAAAGTCAGGTGGGTGATTTTTTTTCTGCAGAATCAATTTCGCGAAACACAAAAACGAGGAAAGTCAGGTGGGTGATTTTTTTTCTGCAGAATCAATTTCGTGAAACACAAAAACGAGGAAAGTCAGGTGGGTGATTTTTTTTCTGCACAATCAATTTCGTGAAACACAAAAACGAGGAAAGTCAGGTGGGTGATTTTTTTTCTGCAGAATCAATTTCGCGAAACAGAAAAACGAGGAAAGTCAGGTGGGTGATTTTTTTTCTGCAGAATCAATTTCGTGAAACACAAAAACGAGGAAAGTCAGGTGGGTGATTTTTTTTCTGCAGAATCAATTTCGTGAAACACAAAAACGAGGAAAGTCAGGTGGGTGATTTTTTTTCTGCACAATCAATTTCGCGAAACACAAAAACGAGGAAAGTCAGGTGGGTGATTTTTTTTCTGCAGAATCAATTTCGCGAAACACAAAAACGAGGAAGGTCAGGTGAGCTGGTGAGTGAAAGTTGTTTTTTTTTTATTTTTTTTATCGCCGAAAGGTGTAGAAGTTTTCCATAAGGAAGCGCATAAGGGCTGAAATTTGGTGATATGAATTTTTGTTTTTCCATAGTGCGTGACAATAACGGTGTGTCAGAATTTATAGCCCGGTGTACCTAGTAACAAAGACCATACCACCGGAGGTCTATCATCATAGTGCCCTACGCCAGCGTCCCCCTAGCCCGGACAGGTGAAAAATCCAGCATTGGTAGCAGTACCCTACTACTGATGGTCGCACCTTTGACGCAAGCCACTCAACCCTGCAGAAGGTGCAGCAATGGGTGGACCAATCCCCACTTCGCACACAGCAGAGGGATTAAGAAGGGATGCTGTAGCAACTCCAGCCGACACCCCACCTATGAAGGCAGGGAGTCAAGCCCTTCGGAGAAAGCTCCTAAAGGGGAACGACGAGCACACAGCAGTCCAGAAGGCCGGGAAACAGGACCGCCGTGCCCTCATACGGAGGCCCGCCGCCCCACAGCAGGCTACCCAATCCGCCGAGGCGGCCAGTTTGCACGGACCCTCTCCGTTAGCCTGAGCCGAAGCCCAGTATCCAGCCCCTACCTGACCGAAGTCGGAGGTGGAGATAGGACCATTTGACCAGAGCTAACATCTCCCAGTACGCCACCGCCCTTTTGGGTTACAAGAGCTGGACTCCGACTCCCCGGTAAAGCCACCAGTTATTGCACACTCTAACCCATTTAGGCCCTTCGTGACAATGACAGTGGTTACTTCAATGACAGCTCCTCTTAGCTGTGATATGGATGCCGGATTACATTCCCTCTTCATATACTCGGATATAATACCGAACCGGTCGGTTGGAGACTCGGATGTTCCGCTTTTAAGAATTACAAGTATTCATGGAAAAGACGGAGATATTGTTGAAAAGGAGTTTTCGAGACCTCATTATATGCCTCTCGCGAACAACAACTTCCAAACTATTGAAATTAATGTCATGAGTGACATGGAACATCCGGTACATTTTGAAAGAGGAAAAGCGCACGCAGGGGCGTACCGAAGGGAGAACGTTTGGGGGGGGGGGGGGTAAGTGAAATTTGCCAAGTAAAAAACAAAGTTTGTCAAGTCGTCTAAGTTCGGATTGTTACGGTAGATTTCAATTTAAATGTTTCATAATAATTATCGGTGGCGCCATCCGCTGTTAGCGGCGGGAACTATATACTATACAATGGAATTAATAGTACTAATGTACTTTGAAAGTTATAGATGGCGCCACCCGTATAGTGATAGAGTTGACGGCTGAGTGCGCCGACTGGAAATTTCACAACTACCGAACGCGCCTATGTCATTCTAGCGGTACTATTCCCAATAGAGTGTTGTCGTCTGAAACCCTGCGACGTCACCATTGTAATTTGCCTATTGATAAAAAACGGTAACTGTCATGGCGGCCACTATTAACACTACAGCTGTGACGTTACAAGTTTTCAAAATCGTATCAGACGACAACACTCTATTCAATGGCGAAAACGGCTCGGCATCTAGTTATATTGAGTGAAGCATTTGCGTACTCTCATTATATATAAAGTAAGATACACGAAGAAGAAAACAGAGATTGAGCGATGATACAGCAATTTAAGAATCCAATCAAACCCTCTTACTATTTTCTCGTCGTGTATCCCGCTGTAGTAAAAAATAGATACATTTCATCCTGACGAATACTAGTTGTTGTTAACTGAACTGCTTTGAATAACTGGAATTATTCATACCCAAATATAACATAAACAATTTATACACTTATTACTGAAATATTAACGTAAGAACAACCGACACTGTATCACACCATATGATCACACGTTATCTTTACGCAACGCAACTTTAGGAATATTGTCTTGTGAAATTTTCACTTTCCTAAAGAATATCACTATAATATTCACGACTTACCTAATTTTACCTAAAAAAAACTGTAACATCTCCTATAGAAATTAAAACTATTTTTATAAATTTTATACAGATTACAGATTGCCAAATTTAACGTAGAAAATGAACACTGAAATAATAACGAACAACCGATATTCTCTATCACGCGTCTATCTCTGCCTTTCAATTTTATAAGGTGCTGTAGGAAAAATTACTATTTAAAAAGCTTTTACCACAAGGCTGAACTAAAGTTCCAACACACTAGCTGCCTAGCATAGAAATCAGGTCTTGTAAGTTATACATAAGGAGAAGCAACTACATAGAAATCTCAAACATAGTTAATGATTTTAGGGAAGTAATTTGCTGGGAAATTCTAAATGATTTGTTGCAATATCGTTTACTATCGATTTAGGAGTTTTTTTTAATTAACTAACATGTTTCATGATTTTCATTTTGCCAAGTCCACCTCGATTTGACAACTCTACAAAGCTTTGGGGGGAGCCTCCCCTCTGTCCCCCCCAAAGGTACGTCCCTGAGCGCACGTCACACTCCACCTTAGACCTCGAAGAACTTGGACTCCACTATAAAACCTAGTGGGAGGATCAAATCCCACTTCATTTACGACGAGAGCGTCAAAGGCGCAACAATTGTCTCCACATAATTTAGACCGTGTTTCCGTTAGCGACTATCAAAACTTTTACTTGAATCAAATTGGACACGGATCCATAAAAATAATAATAATCAGCTAGGCTAATACCATTCCTGTGTATAGAGGAATTTCCGTACAAAGAGGTAATACAGAGAAATACGGTATACATCCTTGAATTGTTACCTAATCATTATTATTACCAGGTTATGGATTTGGAAATATAATGGCTTCCGCATTTCGATCGGCCATGGCCATGTTTAAAAGGGGTGCTTCGTTCCTAGGACGAAAATTTTAAACGCCGGAGCTAAAATTGCATCAGATGTCTCGAGTGGTGTATCTCTTAAAGAAGCGTTAAAGACCAGAGGCACTGAGGCAGGGAAAGAAGCTTTGAAACGGACGTAAAAGACGACGTAAAACGTCACCCATCATCAGTTCGGTTCGAATCAAGAAGAAGAGAAGGTCGATCCCTCAGCGCTCCGATTTTCTTTCATAATGTCCCTCACACATCCCAACTCTCAAAATAGTATTAGTTCGGAACTTGATTTATTCCACGTACCGTATACGCAAACTGGAATAATAGGAAGCCAATGGGTTGAATATAAGCCGACATCGAACGTGAAAGAAAATCAAGCGATTATATTCTCAATCGCTGATAACTCGGAAACGTACATTGATTTGAAGAATACTCTACTACAAGTTCAAGTGAAGATAGTAAAACCAGATGGGACTTTACCTAAAGCCGCGACTACGGCCAACGCGGTAACAACACCCGCGGATAAGGTCGCACCGGAAAACGTATTTTTTCCCAGGGCCCACCCAAAATGTAGGTCGAGCCCCCCCCCCCCCCAACCAGCGTGGGAAATAAGGTGGTGGCAGTGGGCAAATAACCAGTTTCAAAATTGCCCGGACCAGTTTATTAATTTAATCGGAGGGGGGTAAGTGGTCCAACGGACCACTTAATTAATTCGAGGTGTTTTAATTTTTTTAAGTGATTCTGCTTGAATATTTTAAAATTGGTAGGTCCAAATGTTATAATATTAGTCTTTTGATTTGAAGGTCTGTGTAACGGCAGCTGTGGCATGTTTGTACCATTGAGTTGGGAATATTAATCTAGAGGTCCAATCAAAACGTCGGATTTCAGTATTTCGCGAAACAAGTTTTAAAAAATTAGAATACTGCCGTCTGATCCCAAATGACGAGAAAACTTTATCATTCTACCCGTTGCGCCGTCTATATCTCAATGGTGCGTTCAAATAAGACGCGTTTTCAGGCAAAAAGATTTTTTTTCAAAAATAATGAATGGCGCCACGGGTCATATGATAACGTTTTCTCGTCATTTTAGAGGAGACGACACATTCGTAATTTCCAAAAACTTGTTTCGTGGGGAGCAGATTTGATTGGATCTCTAGATTAATATTCCCAACTCAATGATTTGTACACTCCAATTCGAATTAACTAGGACTGTGGGAGTAGTGGTTTTAGGCAATCGAGTCGGGTATCGAGTACGAATTTTTTTTCATCGGGTATTCAAGTCGAGTCGAGTAATGGAATTTTCTTATTCGAGTCATGTAATTCAAAAAAACCTCGAGTAATATTTTTAACGAGTAGGGTTATCGAGTATACTTGATTAGAAGCTGGTCTTATTCGAGTAATTATGAAATTAAGTGTAAATTAGCTTTCGATGCTGAAAAATAAAATGAACGACAATTTTCAGAACTTTAGTGAGATAGCCTAATCATAGTAGTTAATAGTAAAGTAACCATAGAATATACTTTTTTTAATTATTGATGTACCGTCTGTCCGTATATTGCTTAGGAAGTTAAGACTCCTAAGTTCTAACGCCGACCGACATCCGAATTCGTGAAGTGACACTCCAAACCAAAACAGAAACTTCATAATATTGTTTGAAAAAAACACCGCGCAGGCGCACTACGTATTAAAAACCGTGATCCATCCCCAAGGTCATTCAAAGCATTTGTTGTGTGTACGTCTTATTATTTCCACCCCAAAAAGTTGCAAAAACCCGTCTTTGAACTTACAGCAGCTTATTCGAGTAATCAGATACCCAACTATTCAACTTTTTGGTCTCGATAATCGACGAGTGTTTTCCAATTACTTATTCGAGGTCCAGTTCAAGTACTCGATTTCAAAAATGCCGAGAAATCGATGATGCTCGAGTACTCGCACCATAGAAATATAAATGAGACTAGAAGCAAGATTAAACCGTGGTGAGATGTACGATTAAGAAGGCTGCCATGAGAGTGGAATCGCCAGTATTCTTTGTGGGAGAACGCCATCTATTTTAAAAAAATTAAAGTTAAAATTTTTTTGAATAGATGGCGCACTCCTGCGTGGATTAGTAGTGATTCCACTCTCATGGAAGCCTTCTAGCTTGCCCGTTTCCCTTGAGATTACCAGATAGCGCAGTGGTTCTAGTCTCATTTCTATTTCTATGACTCGCACAGCCCTAGAATTCACCCTATTAAAAACCGTAAAAAGTTAAAACACGCAGACGACGTGCACTGTTCATGGTCCAGTTTATTTATTCACGGCCAGGGGGTCACTGGTCACCTGTCCACTTTCAAAAAAATCATTATTTCCCACCCTGCCCCCAACTCATCAATAGACCATAGAAATCTCATAGGTAGCTAGAATGCTGCCGTGTAACTGGCAAATGGACCAAACGCCGTGGCAGATGATAGCCAGATCTCAGCCAATCAGAGCTCAAAGAGTGGTTCTGCCAAGAATTAAATGTCACCAGAGAGAATGACGTCACCTATCTCCCGCTATAGTAGCGGAACCAAGGAGGATAATAATCCTCCTTGGCGGAACCACTCTACGGCCTCTCATTGGCTGAAGGTTCAAAACGAAATGGCGACAAGCTCGGCCGTAGGCGGTAGCATTCTAGTTACCTATGAGATTTCTATGTAATAGACTACGTTATCTTCAATTCTGGCAAAAGTGTGTATACACTACTAAAAGCATACTTTGGTATACTTGCACGATAAAAAAATGCTAAATTTATTGTAGGTTTATATGTACACCAGAAAGCTGAATAAAAAAGAAACAGCTGCCAAAAACATTATTGTTTAACGTCCCGGGTTTCTTATATTTCCGCATGATTCCGTCTTCAACTTCGCGGGAAAAAACGGTTTAAGGTCGGCAACCCGGATTTTAACTTGCTCTCGATAGCGCTTTGTGTCGCTTTGCACCTTCTTCCATGGATAAGAGATAACAGTTTTCGGTTTTTCATATTAATTATTTTAATTTGGAGGATACATAGACATAATAAAGAAATAGACACCTTACGCGGAGTTTGATTTGCCAAAAATATACGGGAGCGATAACTAGCAGACAACCGGTATTTGTTCCGTATTCCTGTGGTACCACGTTTAAGCGACGCCTGTCGATTAGGCGAGAAAATACAAAATCATCACGTGACACGTCACACATGTTCGTGTTTGTAATCTTTTAGGTACTCTGACGTGATTCGCGAATATTTTGGCTGTGAGAATTTAAAATAAGGTAAATTTTTATTATAATTTTTAAATAAGTCAATTAATTCTTTCAAAACCCAAATAAAAAGCAGCAGATGATCTTATAATTAAAAACAAAAAATTCTAATTGCGAAATGATATTTTGTCAAAGGCTTAAATAATTATCAGGTTTGTTGTGGTTATGGCTTGTTATGCGAATATTCTGAGATTCTAAATTGTAAACAAAAGTAAATGGAATTTTGATGAAAAGGATGATAATGATTCTACTAAAGGTATGTAGCTATTGTCCTCGAAATAAAATTAGTTTTGACAATTTAAGTCTGATGGCTTGACCACGGCCGTCTCGAGATCTGCTTCGCGCTCATAGCGGCCCAGGCAAAGATTTCCTCTCCTATGTATTTCCGCGAATACCTTCTTTTAACACTAGGAGCGCGTCTGAGCCCCCCCTTAAATGTAAAAAATTAGCGGGATATTTAATAGTTTTCTATGGCGGTAAATTCAACTAGTTAATCCTTTTTGCATTGTTTTTCAAAAACTTCTGGAAAGTTTGGGATATACATCTTATGATTTGATCTTTATCTAATAAGTTTTCATTTAAAACATTTATTTAATTAAAGTAATATGCTTATATTGAGTTTTATTAGTTAATTGCTAAGCCTAACCAAAGTTTCTTTTGTTTTTCACAATTTTCAAACCAGTATTCGCATTTTTTATCAGAATTTTAAATAAATAACCACAATATTATTCATATTATTTAATAAATACCTTTATTATTCTTTAAATGAAGTTCACATTTCTCAAACTTAAGTTTTAAAATATTGCCTATTTTTAATTTGCAAAAATGCCCACCACAAAAATTTGTTGTGTTCCATTTTGTGAATCTAAGAAGAATATCAATGTATAATTTCATCAGTTTCCAGTTGATGAAAATTTATGCAAATTATGGACTAAGAACATATCTAGAAAAGATTTTGGGGTCAATCAAGCTTACGCATCACGCAAGATTTGTTTGTAGTGGGACATTTTAAGGAAAGTGATTACTATCAAGGTCTAAAGATCCGCAAATTAAAGAAAATATTGACAAAGGAAACATATTAATCTATAATATCTATTAGAATAACTTCATTGTCTACAATATCTTGCGTGTCATACCTCCTTAAATCTGGTTTCCAGTTTGTCTTGACAAGAAATTTAACGAGCGATGCTATTGAAATGTTTTTCAGCATTCTCAGGAAAATGGCTGGAGGGAATGACATGCTTGATGCAAGAGAAACTATATTCAGTTTAGAATCCTACCTTAAGAGAGGCACTATATCATTAACAAAACCTAAAACATCTAACGTTCCCCAAGACAGCTTCACAGATCTATCAGCCATGATTGATACTAGACTCGATGGATTTTCAACTATTTTTAACGGCAATTAAGTTACGTTACCATCTGAAGTTATGAGTACCCAGATACACAGAGATGCACCTTACGGCTAGCAAGTATCGCATACTTGGCTGGTTATGTAGTACAAATCCTAGAGGAAAAACATTTTTGCGAATTGTGCCTTGAAAATGTATCACAGCCTAATTCTGACTTACCATTAGTTGGATTGATAAAATTGTCCGACAGAGGAAACCTTAGGTATCCGCAGCAAAGCTTTATCATGTTAATGGCTATAGTAACAACATTCATAGAGAGAGCTGTACCCTATCTCCGGGATTCACCTGCCATTTTAAAAAAACATTGAAATCCACTTGTGGCCAAAAATTGCTCTATGCCTTACATCCAATGTGATTTGAATAATAATCACCGAATGAAATTGCTGATTTAATTTGTTGAAAGGTCGTACTTCCAATTATCACAAATATTACCAAAACTCTGTCCGCAAAATTTGAGAAAGTGAAAGAACTTGTGCATAAGCCTCTTTCTTGAAAAGTACTCAAGTTGTAAATTTTAGTTTTCTAAATTTTTAGTCGTGTATCATTCAGTGGGAAATTCACATTGGTTTATTATATTTATCAGATTTAAATACCTTCCAAGTTTCCATCACTATTTTCATTCATAGTGATCTTCCAAGTGTCAGTTAGTTAATTAAAATTCATTTATTTCACTACTTTAATTAAAATAAATTAAATAAACATTTGTACAAAACAAAGGCCTCTGGAAGTTACTACATAGCAAAATTACAGCTGTAAGGAGAACAACGTGTTTATGTTTACATTTATATACAGAAAACGTCGACGGCGACTTCTGGCTCCAGAATGACTAAATTTTAATAACGTTTTTCAAAACTTTACTTTGCGTTAAAAAATCTCAAGAGGTGTTTAACTTTTTTATTATTAATTAACTTAAATATTACTAAAAAAATATTTTACAAAAAATTACACATTACGCGATAATAATTGAAATTCCAAAGTTCCGCGCAGTTCCTCCCATTCGATAACATGGCTGCGAATTTTCACAAGGGGGGGGCTAGACTAGCGCCAGAAAACGATGTGAGAAGTTTTTGAACTAATTTCCCATACGCGATTTTCGTACGATCGCCTGGGCCGCTATGAGCGCGAAGCAGATCTCGAGACGGCCGTGGCTTGACCGTTCATTTCTAGATTTTTGTCCTTCGCTAATTTGTGGAGTCTGAGCTTGCAATATAAATTAATAACTTTCTTAATGATGATTTTCGATTCCAACTTCATCAAACATGTTCGTGGTGATCTGGTAAGATGTCCATGCCAACAATATTTCGTAATACAGCAAGTTCTAGTTCTTAGTCTACATTTCTTTTATATTATCATATTATTTCGATGAATATTCATTCTTATTTAAAATCTTTTTATAACGAAACCTACAATACTTTCTCAATGGACAATTGCTGTAAATCGCGACACATTCAAATCATTTCTTTAAATTAAATAAAAAAATTATTTTGACTATTTTTACTTGTTTTAATTCTATGGAAACCAAACCAGAGTTGGAATGGCTTTTAGTGTGACCCACCTTTTGCCATTTACAATTTGTATATCCCGTTCTAAAAAGTGATCATTACAAATTAAATCATGATTAAACCTACAATACTTTCTCAATGGACAATTGCTGTAAATCGCGACACATTCAAATCATGATTTAATTTGTAATGATCACTTTTTAGAACGGGATATACAAATTGTAAATGGTTTTTTACCGACGACTCGCGACCGACCATTTCTGACTTTTGTGATAAAATGGTTAAATTGATTCTAATTTTAAGTGGGAATAAAATATTTATTTCACTAAATATATATTTTGTTTTTAAATGCAAAATGTTCGTAAATAACATGGCATATATAGTCCTATAAAATACTATAATTTTGAAAAATAGTCCTATATTTTTAGAAATATAATATTTTTTCAATAAAAAAAATTTTGAGTGGGGGCCCTGATCGTATATCAAAATAAATAATCACTGACTAATATATTCATTCATGGTGTTACTAAATTCTGAACCATTTAGTTTAGTCCAAATACACATTTGGGATTCGCGTAACTCGCTTCATGAAATAATCTTAATATCTACTAAAATTCCAGGTAATCCTTCGCATTTCTAGACAAAATAATTTAATATGACACTAGTTTTTTCGAAAAAGGAAAAAATCCTAACCCGAACAAATTTATTAATTAGGAAGTCATGGATAAGTTCGTAGTTCGAAAACCGAAAGGTGAATCGTCTAACACTATTAAAAATCAGAATGAGAAAGATGAGGTGGGTTCTGTTGGGGAAATTGGTAACGGTGAAATATTTGAGGATGGTAATGATTGTGTTACCGAAACGGACACCAGTGTTTCGGGACAGTGCAAGGCAGTGAGTGAATTGAAAGATTTAAGTAAATCTCCATATGAGGATCCTCGACAACCAATTCTATTTCTGTGAATTCGGCAAGCGAAAAAGATCTTTTAACGGTTCCTGGTATAAAAAATTTAAATGGTTGGAATATAGCAAAAGCCAAGATGCAGCATATTGTTTCGCGTGCAGGCATTTTACAGCCAAGGATACGATGATGCTAGCGTCATGAGCGGTAATTGTAAAGGGGTACAAACGCAATTTAAAGAAGACCACCCAATGGCGATTTACGTCGATTGTTACGCGCATCGACTCGACGTGGTTTTGGTTGACACGTGCAACGACATCAAGAAGCCAAGGATTTTTTTTGATCTTTTAAACGGCGTACATTCTTATTTCTCAGTTTCAGGCTTAGCACATAGGAAATTTCGAGAAATCCAGCAAGAATTACATATAGGTTGTACTGAACTTCAAGCTCTTAGCAATACACGCTGGGCATGCCAAATTAGGTCGATAAAGGCAGTTAAGAAAACGTACCTGGCTTTGTTGCAGAGTTTGGAGGATCCAAAGGATGGCTCCGAGCGATGTAAGGCTCTCGGATTATACACTTTTCTTCGAAAATTTTCCTCTATAATTACTTTGCTTGTTTTTGAGAAAATACTCTCTATCACTGAACTTTTAAATAGTTAACTTCAATCAACCAATCTTGAACTATCCCAAGCTATTATGGTGGTGCAAGCAGTGATAGATACTCTAAGAGGATATCGAAATGAGGATGCGTATAAAAATCTTCTTCACGAAGCGAAAAAGCTAGCGGAGGATCTCGAAATCGAGGTGGATTTCAGATCGAAGATAGTTCCTGTGGCAACAGCAAGTTCTTTAACGAGGGGTCGACCAAAGCGGAAAAAAACTTTACCCAAGTCGATAGTAGTTTTGTGATTACGGAACTAACTGGACAACGGACGGAGGAATCAAACGAAACTTTAAGAAATGGAGTCTACTACACTTCATTGGATAAAATAATAAATGAAATGGAACGGAGATTTATTGGTGGACAAAACGCTGTAGTTTTGGAAGGAATAAGCGCGATGACGCCTTCTCTTTTGAGCCAAGACTCGGAAAGATTTTTGTCTTACGAAAGACTCCGCGGATTCTGTGCGCATTACAATATGGAAGTTCCTGAGGCTGAGATATTAGTTGCCAAGAACTATTTGAGAAAACTAGAAGAAAATGCTCTACCAGGTTCTATATTAGATCTTCCGAACACGCTACCGAAAAATCTTTTTCCCGATCTTTGTAGAATGTTACAAATTTCTCTATCACTTCCCGTGACATCTGTTGTCTGTGAACACTCATTTTCACTTTTGAAACGGGTTAAAAGTTACTTAAGAAACACTATGGGTCAAGTTCGACTTTCATCTTTAGCTCTCATAGCAATCGAAAAAGAGGAATCTTGTAATATTTACATCGACTGCGTAATTGACGAATTCGCATCCGAGCACTCTAGACGGATTAAATTCCTCGACGCACAAATTTCTCACTCTCATTAAATATGTTTACAAATAAAACAATTTCTATTGACGATGGACGAAGTGCAAACATCTAAATATACAAAATGTATATTTTAATAAAAAAGTAAAATTGTTTTTCATTTAAATGTAAATCATTTCACATAAAAATCGTAAGTTGTTAAAGAAGTTTATATTTATTTAAGGAATAAAGGATTTGGATATTACAACTACGTTGGCCCAGAATGCCCCCCCCCCCCCCCCCTCAAATTGAAACCCTGGCGACGCCACTGTTGCAGACTCCTTTGCAAGTTTTCTTTTCACCCTTTGACGATAAGATGGAATACATTTTCGGCCGAAGCCCACAAAACTCTTGAATTGGAGTTCCGTCAAGTTCATCTTTAAACTTTCTTAGTTTCTTTTTGTTTGTTTCATCATACAAAAAGTGTTCTTTGGGGTACCCCGAAAAGCTATATTTGTCACTCTTTTCAGCGAAGTCCTTGTACAAATCCTGTGTTTCGATGTGATATGTCAGACTGTCTGTAATGTATAAACACGTTAGACCAAAAAAAACATAGTATATGGATAAAGGTATACTAACCAGTATCAGTGAATAAAAGTTTAACTTTTTCTCCATACTGACGTCTTATCACATCGTAATGGAATTCGTACATTAACAATTTTGAGAGGTCTTAAATGGTGAATCCCGTATATATGGGTCGGTTTAAAACAAACTTCTGTTTCACGGAATTGATTCCAACCAAATCATTTTGGAACAATTTAAATTTTTGGACGGTGGGTGAACTAGCTTTTTTGATGGCCTTTTCAGCGGTCGTAACCAGTTTGAAATCAATACGATTTCTTAGGTTTTCCATAGTTTTTCCTAAAAAAACCAATTAATTAAATAATTAATTTAATTACCAAAGACGGCCTTGTTCATTAATTTGAAATTAGTCTTTTTCAAACTCATTGGTGGCCATCTTTCTTTTTTCTGTATTAAATTCTATGTATGGTTTTAGCCAAGCGCCTTGTTTAAACGTCAAAATTCGATGAATTTTTGTTATTTTGAGCCCTTTGGACAAATAGTACTTAAGATTACTTCTTAAGTAAGATTTACTTTTCCAGATATAAAAGCACTTTTTAATTAATTGACATAGCAGAGAAAACATTTATTTATTTTACACCTGATCATATTATCAGATAAAATCTTATCGATTTACCTGAATTTCTTCTGCTTTTTAAATTAAAATTAAGTAAATCCGTCAATAAAACAACTATCCGCTATAGATTTGAAGAATAATTTTAAAAAAGGTTTTTTTAGATCCACGCAACTTTTTTAAGAAAGCAATAGCACAAGTAAAAAACGTTACGTTTTCTTTCTGATAAGAAACATATTAAAAATTCGGTAAAAAAGTGGATAATTTATTATTACTATCTGCATATGTAACATAATTACTCATAAGTATGCCACTGTACCTTTATTCCATTCAATAATCTTCACTAACGGTTTGTTTCACCACGAACCAGCAAAAAGGTGGACTACGTTAGATTTTAACCTTTTTATTCATCCTAGTAATTTTGGGAGTCACACTATTGGTTAATAACATATTTATTTAAGCCAATGGAAAACCTCGAAATTGAGAAGGAATTTTTTGCGTCGGAATTTTAGTCAGCCCAATGTAGCTTTATTGTAATTTATAAACTCGCTGGGTTTGTGCGGATGAAGTTAAATTACGAGTAATTTAGAAAAATAAAAGCTTTGGGAAAATGACCAATAAGTGATTAGTAGGGTCTTCGAGCCGGTCCCAAAACATACAGTGGAAGGCCTACACCAAGTGGAGACTGCTCCACCGAGTGGAGACTGCTCCACCGAGTGGAGACTGCTCCACCGAGTGGACACTGCTCCACCGGGTGGAGGCCGCTCCACCGAGTAGTAAACGTACAAAGACAGGGTGACGTTGGTGGTGAATTGTAGAAGGCAGCCGCCGTCCTGTGTATTAATGGTTGACGGTCGAAAAGAAGGGCTATGATCCTGATTGACAGTCCCCGCTTTCCGTTGGGTGGAGAACTAGTAAAGCTAAACATCACTGGTGGTGAACGTGTAACGCTATAGAGAGTGGTGCATAAGAAAACGTAAAGACTGTACCCCGATAGAAGGCAGCAGTCTTTCTCGCTATTAATGATAGAAGGTCCCCACCTGCAGAAAGAAAGAGTTTTAATCCTGATTGACGTTCCCCGCTTTTTCACCGCCTGTATGAAGCGCGTACGTTTCTCCGATACTATTGTACACGTTCTACCGTACGAAGACCGTGTAAACTACGAATTGAGAAATAAACAACATTTTATTATGCAACTTAGACTTAAATTTGAACCACTGATTTCCCCGGTATTATTAAAGAGGCGAATGAGTGGTGGTGAATGTTATAGCGGTGGAGCGAAATCCATGGGTTATCCGCTGTGGTGATGTAAATACCATGATGCAATAATTTAGTATATAAACTCGAGCGATCAGTGGATATGCATTCAAACACGAAAATTCAAGTCAAGACGAATAACCCGACAAGAACTATGTAAGTATAATCCTTTTTTAGTATTTTAGTTCTCTTTCTCGGAGGGTAATGTATTTAATTTTGAATTATAGGCATAAGAAATCAATAGTCATTGATTTTGAATTCTTTGACGGGCGGACCGAAGATGAGAAGCCGGAGAAAATAGTGAAAGAAGCGTCAGCTTGCTCGGCCGAAAATACATCCCGGGTCGCATCGTGGGTTTTTCTTCCACCGTACCCCCGAACCGATCTACCGTCCCGCACTCAACGCCAGAACACGTGGGTTGAGAAGAACATACACGGCCTTGGTTGGGACTATGGTTTCACCCCGTACAACAAATTGGAAGAATGCATGCTAATGGCTACTCACGGCTATGACCGCGTATTTTGTAAAGGCGAGGAGAAATGTATATTTTTATTAGAACTAATACACCGCGAAGTGATAGACCTAAATGGTGTAGGTTGCCCGAAGGTTACTGAATTGGATGAATACAGACCCAGGTTTACGTGTCTTATTAAACACAATACTAATTTTGAAAGTAAGAAACACTCTTGCGCTTTAGAGAAAAGTACATTATATGCCCAGTGGCTCTATATAAATATCTTTATTGTAAATTGGAGATTATGTGAATAAAAAGCAATTTTATTTAGCTCAAGAGTTTTATTTTTATCTTAAAAACATTTTAAAAAATAATAAAAAAAAAGTACATTTTAAAGAATTAAAAAATATTTTAAAGAATTAAAAAATATTTTAAAGAATTAAAAAATATTTTAAAGAATTTAAAAAAACATTTTCAAATTCTAATTGCATTTGGAAAGTTTTCCAAGGTGGCCCTTGTAGTACACGCACCTAGATGTTGCAATACGGATGCATCTAGAGCGTCCAGCATGTTCCTCCCCGAAGGTTACTGAATTAGATGTAGACGGACCCATGTTTGCGAGTCGTACTCCTCACAAAACGAACTTTTTAAGTAGGAAATATTCATGCGCTCTTGGATGTATAAAAATATGGAATATATAAATATGCAATTGGTAAACGAATAAAAATATTTTGAATTACTACTGAAATTTTTATTTTATACATATTTAAATGCGAATTGAATTCGGGAAAATGACTACAATTTGATTTGTAATCCACTGGTCTAGTTTCTAACGGTACCATGTATTTTCCGTTATTTACGAGTGATAGATACTAAATATAGGGAGAAACCTAAATACCCTAGAGTAAAACTACTGTTGCGGAAAAACCATCAGGTGTTCGCTAGTTTTCGATGAACAACGGGAGATGGACAGTGAAACGTTTTCTTAATGTATTTGGGATAATCCATAGTAGAAACCACTCTCCTCGAACATCCCCCACTTTCTCCCCTTTATGTCAATCATTGACGCGCGTGAGTTTTGTAGAAGATTACAAAATGTCCTGAAGAAACCCAGTAACCTAACTAGACCTCTTAACTTTGGATACGTTACTTTCAATATATAGGGAAAAAGAGAGATGCTCCACAAAAATTGCACAATATTGTGTTCTGGGTAAACATAGATTTCACCACTCTCTCGGCATACGTCATTTTTAACCAATGGGAATCTTGGTGGTGAATCGGTAAAAGTGCCGAATCATGTTAGGTCTGTCAATCGGTATAAAAGGGACGTGTAAGGGTGAAAAAGGTCACATTCGGCTTCAAGATGTATTCGTGTAGTACTTGTAGCCTCGTTTTTACTCAAAAAAGAAACCTCGACCGTCATATGGCAACTGTTCATGGTAATACTACGTTTAATTGTTCTGTATGTGATAAATCTTTTTCGAGACGCGATGCCCTTAAACGTCATCAACGTGCAAATAATCACGGTCAACCCGCGGTACCCATCCCGTCAGCGGGGCAGAATTCTCCACCACCGCCACCGCTGATGCCGTTTCTCCAACCCGGACCGTCTTCGAGGTCCGAGCCGCCGCCGAGGCCCGAGCCGCGTATCCTAGATCGGGTGGTGCCATCTACGGCTGCTTCTCCGTCAACTGAGGCTCCCCGAAGCGCTAGACCATCATCCCCGCAGCCGGGTCCGTCGAAATCTCCTGTAAAAAGGGCTTCATCCCCAGACTCAAATCCTCTTAAAAGAGTCCGAGTTGAAAATGGTAAGTTTCTTTAACTCATTTTAACATTTCTTACATGAAAATAAAATATCTTTTTCGATTAGAAGATCACGCACCGTCTGATCCTTTAAGGGTACATTCCCTTTATGAGTTATTAGACGCTGCGGTTGCGGATGAAAATAACCATGAGTCGATTGCGGACTATTCGTTACACTTATTCTCCGAAAGCTTCGACGACGACCCGTTAAATGAGTTATTGTGTACCCAAGACGGTGATGATAAACTCAATGATTATGTTGTGCGCGTAGAAACCGCCCAAACGTTAACACCACAAATTACACACAGCGAGTGTGATCGCGCAATGGACGCTCTAGGAGTGATTTTTAATGATAATGACGCGTTATTGGACTCACAAGATGATGAGGGCTTAAAAGACTTTGTAGAGAACTGGGACGCCCAACACGGTGACGGTGCAATCGATCAACCCGAATCTCAACAACCGGATCCCTTAAACAATCGATTAGGCTCTCAAGCCGAAGACGAATGGCTTGGTGAGCATTGGGATAATATTCAAGCCCAACATCAACAACCAACGGCAGTTGGTTCAGCCATTGTTGACGAGCAAGCCGTCGACGCTCCTAACCCACCCACTAACCTACCTACTAACCAACCCACTAACATACCCACTAACTCACCCGCTAACCCACCCATTAGCCTACCCGTTGCCTTTCCAGTTGACCAACAACCACCAGTGCTACCAGCTAATCCACTAGCAGTGCTACCAGCTGACCCACCAGCAGTCCTACCTCTTCAAATAGAAGAGGTTAACGCGCTTGGTGACGCAATTTTTTCAGCTAGGATAACGGCACCAGATGGTGTTACTGACCCTGTGTTATTCATCAACGAACACCGTGCTAAGGTTGAAACGTATCTTCAAAACAAACTGAGTACCAATAAAGGTATCAAGTGGTATATGGTGGTGCGTGCGCGATATACACGTGAACTTGGTAATACTGGTACGGACGTGGAGGCAATGCCGTATTTCAGGGGATTTACACACGCGACGCTGTCACCCGAGGTAATACCCGAACAAATAAACTCTAGTCGAGACAAAATTGCCGACAGCATGAACAATTACGAAGGACTAGGAAGTGGTTGGGTTTTGGATAGAATTTTGTATTTACAAATAAACATTATACAATACTTACCACTCGTAGGTGGTACATATTTTCAATTACCGCCTGTGATTGAAAAAAAACGAGCTACGGTAAATGTGAACCCTGAAGACCCAAGTGACAATAAATGTTTCTTGTGGTCAATGTTAGCACATCTACACCCAACCACTAATAATCCCAGTCGTATTTTACATTATAAACGATACGAGAACGAACTCGATTTGTGCGGTATTACTTTCCCCTTCGAACTGGATGCTTATAAACTTAAAAAGTTCGAAGAGGCGAATAACCTATCAATTAACATTTTCGCATACGAAAAGGGTTATTTCCCGCGATATGTAAGTGAAAAACGTGTACCCGAGAGTAGAAGGAAAGTGAGGGCGAGGCTCCGATCCCAGGTTCAGGTTTAGGTTCGGGATCGAGATCCGGGATTTTAGGGATGAAATGGGGGTAAAATCGTCAAAAAGTCAATGTATTTAGGGTATTTCTCGCGACGATTTGTTTTCCCGTATATCAACATATTGTGTCCAGGCCAACTTGTTCATTTATCTACGCTTATCTCGAAAGATACTTGAACGTATATCTTATCAAGTTTTATCGTACGGAATAAGTTGAAATGATGTAAAAATTAATAACCTAGGCGACGCGTGCGCAGATTACCCCGGGGGACGCGGTTAATTTGAATTTAAGAGTGTTTTGACGTCATGGAATATTCGTTGTTAAAGTAGAATGGAAATATTTTTAAACTTCATTTTAATATCATTGTAGTATGCTTGACACTTGAACCAATCTCACGAGTATTTCTTAAAAGAATATCTCGATCGCGTTTTATCGTACGAAATAAGTGGAAATTATGTAAGTTGTATGATTAATAACCTAGGTAGGAAGATAGCGCGCGCGTGCGCGGATTACCTGGGAGGCGCGGATTGCCCGGGGAGCGCGGTTAATTTGAATTTAAAACATGGATTCCCTCTCCGAAATAATTCATGTACCCAAAATTGGACCGCAAGTTTTTTTTCTTTTAGGGGAATCTCTATGGGAGTTTAACATTACAATAAAGCTAATAGGTCCAGTTTGGGGTACTTTTGGTCCGAAATGGGGTACATAGGGCCGAAAATGGTGACTTTGGTCGTTTTAAGGGTACTTTTGGTCTATTTTGGTCCATTTTTGGGTACATCAGAAAAGCAGTTGGAAAAACGAAGAGCCTTTTTTTTCCACCCATCTCCAAACTCCAAAAATTTATTGCTTTAATTTATTTATCGCTTCCGTAGGTATAAAATAAGATAAAAACCACTTACCTATATTTTAATTACGGTAAATTAAAAATACTTAATTAGTGTACTAAGTTACGTTTAAAAGAACCTTTTGTAACAATTCCAATATGTAAATATAGGTAAAAGGATTGAAAAAATACTTAAAGTGGTTTTACTGATAAACTCTAAAGGAATTTACCTTTAAAGGGTATCTTAGATTATTGTTTTTAATTTTATTCAAGTTGAAAACGTATTAAGAGTCCTTCAAAGTACTATAAAAGGATTTTATTTACGAACTAAATTCATATTTTCTTCAAACTTTCAATTCGCTTTTATTACTATTTAAATACGGTAAAATATAATTCTTATACACAAATATAGTCAGAAAGATACTATAAAACACTAAAATTAAAATTAAATTAAATTTGTGTGGATAAGATTTGTAAATATCATTTTGAAACTAATAACTTTCACGCTTTATTTAAGTCAAGCCAATAAAAACAATTACCTATATTTTAAATACGGTAAAATATAAATACATTTCCGATATGTAAATAGGTAGAATAACACTATGAAAAGTTCCTTTTTCTTCTTTTAATACGACAACACACAACTCTGATACGCAAATATATAAAGAAAATATAAAAAAAATTTACTCTACGTTCGATACGTTAAAATACATTTCCGATACACAAATATAGATAAAGAAATACTATAAAATGTAAAAAGGTAGAAAAATACTACACATTAACCATTACGAATTTAAGCTTACAACATCCTTCACGTATAGATCATAACATATATGTTCAGAGTTAACTTGTTTCCTCGTTATCTTTATCGCATGTGTTTTAAATAGCGTATGGAATAAGTTAAGAATGTACTGAAATGGTGTATGTTTAAACCTCGTAGAATAAAGAGTAAAACATATGTTCAGAGTCGACTTGATTACTAAAGCGAATAACACAGAGACGTTTCCGGTGTAGTCACGTAGGAAGAAAAATACTACAACACTCTCTATACTCTACATTCAACACGTTAAAATATACTTCCGAAATGCCAATATAGGTAGTAAAATACTACAAAATCTCTATACTTTACCTTCAATACGTTAAATTACATTCCAATATGTAAATATAGGAGGAAAAATACTACAAAAGCCTCTTTTCTTGGCGTTCAATATGTTAAAAAAGATTTCTGAAATGCAAATGTAGGTAGTAAATACTACAAAATCTCTATACTCTACCTTCAATACGTTAAATTACATTCCAATATGTAAATATAGGTAGTAAATACTACAAAAGCCTCTTTTCTTGGCGCTCAATATGTTAAAATAGATTTCTGAAATGCAAATATAGGTAGTAAATACTACAAAAGCCTCTTTTCTTGGCGTTCAATATGTTAAAATAGATTTCTGAAATGCAAATATAGGTAGTAATTACTACAAAAGCCTCTTACTCTACGTTCAATACGTTAAATTAATGATATGATTCCGATCGAATCGTTCATTTTTTCCTATTTAAATATACGCATTTAAATTAGAATTGCTTCTAGTGTTCGGCAGTCGATTAATTTTTATCCACAAATTTTCCGATTTATTTAAAAAACGTTGGTAAAAAGAATATCATTTTAACTTATTTAATTGTGAATAATTGAATAAAAGTGGTATTTATTTAAATAACCAATAGTTAAATAAAAATTGTTAAAAGTGAACAAGCCTATTTTTTAAATAAAACAAACAGACTTTAGAGTTGATAAGATTTGTAAATATCATTTGAAACTAATAATTTTCACGCTTTATTTAAGTCAAGCAATTACATTTTTAAAAATGAAAGAAGTTAAACAATATAAAAATTTGTAAATATTGTAAATATTTTTAGGTAATAAAGAAATTAAGAAATGTTTTAATTAAAATATCTTTCATTTTCTACTACATTTTTAAAAATGAAAGAAGTTTAACAATATAATTATTCTAATATAATTTCAAAATCAGGTATTATTTAAAGTACAAATGCATAATTTAGTGAAGCAATTCTTATTTAAATACTTTTATTTAATTAATTTGTGTATCTGAAATGTATTTATTGAAAAATAAGTGGGTTTTACTATTTATCACGGTTTTATATATATATATATATATATATATTGGAATTGTTACAAAAGGTTCTTTTAAACGTAACTTAGTACATTAATTTATTTTGGAAGTTCAAAACGTATTAAGAGCCCTTCAGAGTACTATAAAAGGATTTCATTTACAAACTAAATTAATATTTTCTTCAAACTTTCAATTCGTTATAATTTGAATTTAAATGAAAACATCATGGATTATAGGTGCGTAATCTACTATTAGACCGAATGGATTAAAAAATACTTAAAGTAAGTGGTTTTACTGATAAACTAAAGGAATTTAACTTTTAAGGGTATCTTAGATTATTGTTTTTAATATTATTCAAGTTCAAAACGTATAAAGAGTCCTTCAAAGTAATTTAAAAGAATTTTATTTACGAACTAAATCCATATTTTAGAAGTTAGTTTGTATGAAATACTTACTAATACCTGAAAAATAGACTTTAGAGTTGATAAGATTTGTAAATATCATTTGAAACTAATAATTTTCACGCTTTATTTAAGTCAAGCAATTACATTTTTAAAAATGAATGAAGTTAAACAATATAAAAATTTGTAAATATTGTAAATATTTTTAGGTAATAAAGAAATTAAGAAATGTTTTATTTAAAATATCTTTCATTTTCTACTACATTTTTAAAAATGAAAGAAGTTTAACAATATAATTATTCTAATATAATTTCAAAATCAGGTATTATTTAAAGTACAAATGCATAATTTAGTGAAGCAATACTTATTTAAATACTTTTATTTAATTAATTTGTGTATCTGAAATGTATTAATTGAAAAATAAGTGGGTTTTACTATTTATCACGGTTTATATATATATATATATATATATATATATATATATATATATATATATATATTGGAATTGTTACAAAAGGTTCTTTTAAACGTAACTTAGTACATTAATTTATTTTGGAAATTCAAAACGTATTAAGAGCCCTTCAGAGTACTATAAAAGGATTTCATTTACAAACTAAATTAATATTTTCTTCAAACTTTCAATTCGTTATAATTTGAATTTAAATGAAAACATCATGGATTATAGGTGCGTAATCTACTATTAGACCGAACTAATTAAAAAAAAATACTTAAAGTAAGTGGTTTTACTGATAAACTCTAAAGGAATTTTGGAATTTTCTAGAATAGCAAAGTAAAACTAAAACGTAAACCAAGTTTAAAACGAAACTAATAACTGGGAGAAAGGTTGAAGTAAGTAATTTTTTTTTTATTTTTCGTTTTTTAATTTTTGAGTTCCCTATATTATTATAAACTAAATTAAATATAATTTTTGAAAATTTGTGATAAAAGATCTGCTCCTTCGTGTTTTACATATATTTAAAAACTCGAGATTTTAATGAATTGTTTTCAAAGCATGAAAAATATAGCAGATCCTTTGATATTAATTGTAGTTAGTAGTTACTTAAAAAAAGTCGCTAGCTGACTTGGAGCTGGTGTAGTTAAATTTTAAAAATGTGTATTTTAAATTTTGTTTGTAAAAGTTTTTTTGAAAAAGTTTAGTATTATAGTTTAAAATTATTAAATAAAATAAAATATAAATTATACATTTGGTTTAGTATTTTACTATTGCAAGTAAAATTAATAGTAATTTCAATTACTTTTTTAGTTTTTTTTTTGACAAATATGCAAACTATTTAGTTATTTCAAAAACAAATACGTCGAATTATTTGGTATTCGAAATACTATTGGTTAGTTTTTATATCTTTAATTTTATTTTTCAGAACAATTTCTCTTTGTCTAGCTTCTTCTAACTTTAATTTAGATGGCCTTAAAGCCAAGTATTTAACAAATTTTGTAACCAAGTAGATGAAGCTTTAAACAATTTTTCAGTCATGTAGTCAAGTAAATGTTCAAATATACGTGTATTTGGTCATTTTGATGGTCAAATAGCCCAGTATAGAACTGTGAGATGATAGTCAGACATTGAGACGCGGGTGGCGCCCGTGCCCCAGCGTCCGCGCCCTCGCCCTGATGGTGCCTCGAGCCTCCGTCGACGTCTGAAATGTGAAATGGGGCACCGACGGGGCTGGCGCGGACGCTGGGGCACGGGCGCCACCCGCGTCTCAATGTCTGACTATTATCTCACAGTTCTATACTGGGCTATTTGACCATCAAAATGACCAAATACACGTATATTTGAACATTTACTTGACTACATAACTGAAAAATTGTTTAAAGCTCCATCTACTTGGTTACAAAATTTGTTAAATACTTGGCTTTAAGGCCATCTAAATTAAAGTTAGAAGAAGCTAGACAAAGAGAAATTGTTCTGAAAAATAAAATTAAAGATATAAAAACTAACCAATAGTATTTCGAATACCAAATAATTCGACGTATTTGTTTTTGAAATAACTAAATAGTTTGCATATTTGTCAAAAAAAAAACTAAAAAAGTAATTGAAATTACTATTAATTTTACTTGCAATAGTAAAATACTAAACCAAATGTATAATTTATATTTTATTTTATTTAATAATTTTAAACTATAATACTAAACTTTTTCAAAAAAACTTTTACAAAAAAAATTTAAAATACACATTTTTAAAATTTAACTACACCAGCTCCAAGTCAGCTAGCGACTTTTTTTAAGTAACTACTAACTACAATTAATATCAAAGGATCTGCTATATTTTTCATGCTTTGAAAACAATTCATTAAAATCTCGAGTTTTTAAATATATGTAAAACACGAAGGAGCAGATCTTTTATCACAAATTTTCAAAAATTATATTTAATTTAGTTTATAATAATATAGGGAACTCAAAAATTAAAAAACGAAAAATCAAAAAAAATTACTTACTTCAACCTTTCTCCCAGTTATTAGTTTCGTTTTAAACTTGGTTTACGTTTTAGTTTTACTTTGCTATTCTAGAAAATTCCAAAATTCCTTTAGAGTTTATCAGTAAAACCACTTACTTTAAGTATTTTTTTTTAATTAGTTCGGTCTAATAGTAGATTACGCACCTATAATCCATGATGTTTTCATTTAAATTCAAATTATAACGAATTGAAAGTTTGAAGAAAATATTAATTTAGTTTGTAAATGAAATCCTTTTATAGTACTCTGAAGGGTTCTTAATACGTTTTGAACTTCCAAAATAAATTAATGTACTAAGTTACGTTTAAAAGAACCTTTTGTAACAATTCCAATATATATATATATATATATATATATATATATATATATATATAAAAAAAACCGTGATAAATAGTAAAACCCACTTATTTTTCAATAAATACATTTCAGATACACAAATTAATTAAATAAAAGTATTTAAATAAGAATTGCTTCACTAAATTATGCATTTGTACTTTAAATAATACCTGATTTTGAAATTATATTAGAATAATTATATTGTTAAACTTCTTTCATTTTTAAAAATGTAGTAGAAAATGAAAGATATTTTAATTAAAACATTTCTTAATTTCTTTATTACCTAAAAATATTTACAATATTTACAAATTTTTATATTGTTTAACTTCTTTCATTTTTAAAAATGTAATTGCTTGACTTAAATTAAGCGTGAAAATTATTAGTTTCAAATGATATTTACAAATCTTATCAACTCTAAAGTCTGTTTGTTTTATTTAAAAAATAGGCTTGTTCACTTTCGATTATTTAAACATTTAACAATTTTTATTTTACTATTGGTTATTTAAATAAATACCACTTTTATTCAAATAAATGCTTGGTTGGGTAAAAAACACAATTAAATAAGTTAAAATGATATTCTTTTTACCAACGTTTTTTAAATAAATCGGAAAATTTGTGGATAAAAATTAATCGACTGCCGAACACTAGAAGCAATTCTAATTTAAATGCGTATATTTAAATAGGAAAAAATGAACGATTCGATCGGAGGCATATCATTAATTTAACGTATTGAAGGTAGAGTATAGAGATTTTGTAGTTTTTACTACCTACATTTGCATTTCAGAAATCTATTTTAACATATTGAACGCCAAGAAAAGAGGCTTTTGTAGTATTTTTCCTCCTATATTTACATATTGGAATGTAATTTAACGTATTGAAGGTAAAGTATAGAGATTTTGTAGTATTTTACTACCTATATTGACATTTCGGAAGTATATTTTAACGTGTTGAATGTAGAGTATAGAGAGTGTTGTAGTATTTTTCTTCCTACGTGACTACACCGGAAACGTCTCTGTGTTTGGAATGTAATTTAACGTATTGAAGGTAGAGTATAGAGATTTTGTAGTATTTACTACCTACATTTGCATTTCAGAAATCTATTTTAACATATTGAACGCCAAGAAAAGAGGCTTTTGTAGTATTTTTCCTCCTATATTTACATATTGGAATGTAATTTAACGTATTGAAGGTAAAGTATAGAGATTTTGTAGTATTTTACTACCTATATTGGCATTTCGGAAGTATATTTTAACGTGTTGAATGTAGAGTATAGAGAGTGTTGTAGTATTTTTCTTCCTACGTGACTACACCGGAAACGTCTCTGTGTTATTCGCTTTAGTAATCAAGTCGACTCTGAACATATGTTTTACTCTTTATTCTACGAGGTTTAAACATACACCATTTCAGTACATTCTTAACTTATTCCATACGCTATTTAAAACACATGCGATAAAGATAACGAGGAAACAAGTTAACTCTGAACATATATGTTATGATCTATACGTGAAGGATGTTGTAAGCTTAAATTCATAATGGTTAATGTGTAGTATTTTTCTACCTTTTTACATTTTATAGTATTTCTTTATCTATATTTGTGTATCGGAAATGTATTTTAACGTATCGAACGTAGAGTAAATTTTTTTTATATTTTCTTTATATATTTGCGTATCAGAGTTGTGTGTTGTCGTATTAAAAGAAGAAAAAGGAACTTTTCATAGTGTTATTCTACCTATTTACATATCGGAAATGTATTTATATTTTACCGTATTTAAAATATAGGTAATTGTTTTTATTGGCTTGACTTAAATAAAGCGTGAAAGTTATTAGTTTCAAAATGATATTTACAAATCTTATCCACACAAATTTAATTTAATTTTAATTTTAGTGTTTTATAGTATCTTTCTGACTATATTTGTGTATAAGAATTATATTTTACCGTATTTAAATAGTAATAAAAGCGAATTGAAAGTTTGAAGAAAATATGAATTTAGTTCGTAAATAAAATCCTTTTATAGTACTTTGAAGGACTCTTAATACGTTTTCAACTTGAATAAAATTAAAAACAATAATCTAAGATACCCTTTAAAGTTAAATTCCTTTAGAGTTTATCAGTAAAACCACTTTAAGTATTTTTTCAATCCTTTTACCTATATTTACATATTGGAATTGTTACAAAAGGTTCTTTTAAACGTAACTTAGTACACTAATTAAGTATTTTTAATTTACCGTAATTAAAATATAGGTAAGTGGTTTTTATCTTATATAAATTTTTGGAGTTTGGAGATGGGTGGAAAAAAAAAGGCTCTTCGTTTTTCCAACTGCTTTTCTGATGTACCCAAAAATGGACCAAAATAGACCAAAAGTACCCTTAAAACGACCAAAGTCACCATTTTCGGCCCTATGTACCCCATTTCGGACCAAAAGTACCCCAAACTGGACCTATTAGCTTTATTGTAATGCTAAACTCCCATAGAGATTCCCCTAAAAGAAAAAAACTTGCGGTCCAATTTTGGGTACATGAATTATTTCGGAGAGGGAATCCATGTTTTAAATTCAAATTAACCGCGCTCCCCGGGCAATCCGCGCCTCCCAGGTAATCCGCGCACGCGCGCGCTATCTTCCTACCTAGGTTATTAATCATACAACTTACATAATTTCCACTTATTTCGTACGATAAAACGCGATCGAGATATTCTTTTAAGAAATACTCGTGAGATTGGTTCAAGTGTCAAGCATACTACAATGATATTAAAATGAAGTTTAAAAATATTTCCATTCTACTTTAACAACGAATATTCCATGACGTCAAAACACTCTTAAATTCAAATTAACCGCGTCCCCCGGGGTAATCTGCGCACGCGTCGCCTAGGTTATTAATTTTTACATCATTTCAACTTATTCCGTACGATAAAACTTGATAAGATATACGTTCAAGTATCTTTCGAGATAAGCGTAGATAAATGAACAAGTTGGCCTGGACACAATATGTTGATATACGGGAAAACAAATCGTCGCGAGAAATACCCTAAATACATTGACTTTTTGACGATTTTACCCCCATTTCATCCCTAAAATCCCGGATCTCGATCCCGAACCTAAACCTGAACCTGGGATCGGAGCCTCGCCCTCACTTTCCTTCTAGGGAAATTGATTTACTTTTGGTGACAAACGGTAAAAATAAACATTACGTCTTGATCCGCCACCTAAGTCGTTTGTTCAGTGGATTCACCAAACTTGACCACAAGACGTTTTATTGTCGCCGATGTCTAAAAAGGAGCAATTCCGAAGACATTATCAAAGACCACATGCGTGGCTGTAATGTTCACCAACCACAACGCGTGGAAATGCCAACCAAAGAACCAATTTTAAAATTCAAAAATTTTGGTTGGAGTCAAATGGTAAATAATTTAGTACTTCTTTTAAATTCGAAATATTTATTTATTTGTTTCATATAGGTTCCATACACCATTTTCGCCGATTTCGAGTCGATAATGTCAAAAATACCGACATGTTTGCCAGACGCAACATTGTCATCGACCACGACCCTAGCCGTACATGTCACGTGTGGATTTTCATACGCAATTGTCAGTCCCACTGGTACGTTTGATCACTTGAAATTCTTTTAATTCTTTATCTAATATTTATTTACTATGTAGGAAATCTCGTAAAGCACGAGACATACAGGGGACAAGACGGTGCGTTGAAGTTTTTGAATATGCTTTTGGACGAGTCTACGGCTATATCGGAAGCGTTGAAGGAAAACATCCCTATGCAACTTTCTGAAGCTGAAGAAACATCCTACCAAACCACCACTCATTGTTACGTCTGCGAAGAAGCATTCACGAAAACCTCAATTAAAACACGTGACCATGAGCACTACACAGGGGCGTATAGGGGTTGTGCGTGTCAGAGCTGCAATTTGAAAATGAAGGCGCCAAAATTCATCCCGGTTTTCCTTCATAATCTGAGCAGGTAAATTAATTGTCTATATTTTTAAAGGTATTTTTACTTATGACATGAAACATTTGTAGATATGACGCACACCTCATTATGCAACAAATTGCAAAAATAAAAAATAAATATAGACTGTATCGCTACCAACAGTGAAACATACATTTCTTTCACCTTGGGTAAACTACGGTTCGTTGACAGCATCAGATTCTTGCCAGCTTCTCTCGAGACCCTCGTTGGAAATTTATCGAAAGGTGGGGCTGACAAGTTTCCGCTCTTAAACTCGGTTTTCACGTCGGAAGAGGTTAATTTACTTCTGCGAAAAGGAGTTTATCCGTATTCCTACATGGATTCGGAAGATCGTTTTAAAGAAACACAACTTCCACCTATCGAGTGTTTCTTCAACGATTTAACCGATGAAACTCTGAGTGAAGCCGACTACGTGCATGCTCAAAACGTATGGAGAACTTTCAACATCGGAAATTTGGGTATGAACACTATTAAAATAATAAATATGTATAATCTTTAATTGAAAATTTTATTTTTAAAGGACGGTATCACGACATTTATGTTTTGTCTGACACATTACTTCTGGCAGACGTCTTTCAAAGTTTCCGTCGTATGTGCATGACGTATTACCGACTAGACCCCGCCCATTCCTAGACAGGTCCGGGTTTCACGTGGCAGGCGGCCCTATGTATGACTAAGGTGCGTCTTGACCTTTTTCTGGATGAGGATATGCATCTTTTCATAGAAAAAGGGATACGAGGTGGGGTTTCAATGGTCAGCCATCGTCTCGCACAGGGTAATAACAAGTACCTGGAAACACACGACCATTCCAAACCAGATAGTTTCATCTGTTATCTCGGTAAGAATAATCAAAATTTTAATAATAAATTTAATTATAAAAAAAAATAATAAATTAAAAATATATATATATACATATATTAAAAATTTTATTTAAAAAAATATATATTTTAAAAATTTTATTTAAAAAAATATATATTTTAAAAATTTTATTAAAAAAATTATTAAAAAATTAATGTTAACGATGTTATTTTAAACAGATTGTAACAATTTGTACGGTACTGTCATGTGCGACGCGTTACCAATGAAAGGTTTTGAGGGGATTGAACCCACCCCCTGACTGTCAACGCGAAATTCTAAGTTGCCCCGACGATGCCTCTGAGGGATATATTTTGGAAGTGGATTTGGAATATCCGGACGCATTACACGACGAGCATAACTGCTACCCGTTAGCTCCGGAATCCATGTCCATTAAACCGGAAATGCTTTCCGAGTATTCCAAAACCCAGATGACTGAACTGAAAATCCCTGTTAAAGAGAGTCTACCGAAACTGGTGCCCAACCTAAACAACAAAGAGCGATACGTTGTACACTATCGCAATCTCAAGTATTACGTGGAAAAAGGGCTAAAAATCACGAAAATCCACCGAATTATGAAATTCGAACAAGGGGCCTGGTTAAAGTCATATATTGACTTTAATACGGATAAAAGGAAGATGGCCGCCAATGATTTTGAAAAAGACTTTTTCAAATTAATGAACAACGCTGTCTTCGGTAAGTAATTAAAAATTAAAATTATTTTTTTTTTTGCAGGTAAAACCATGGAAAACTTACGTTTACGTAAGGATTTTAAATTGGTTACGACACCAGAAAAGGCTGTTAAAAAAGCTAGCTCGCCCGCGATCGAAAAGTTCACCATCTTCCAAAACGACCTTGTTGGAATTCATTCCGCCAAGAAAAAGCTGATTCTAAACCGGCCCATCTATACAGGTTTCGCCATTTTGGATCTATCGAAACTTTTAATGTATAGATTTCACTATGACGTCATAAAGCCGCAGTTCGGAGAAAAGGTCAAACTTCTTTTTACCGATACTGGTATGTATACCCTCTTGTATATAGTATAGCTCATTTCTAATGATTATTTGTAATTTACAGACAGTCTCACTTATCAAATCCAAACACCGGATTTATACGAGGATTTCGCCCAACAGAAGGAAATGTATGATTTTTCTGGATACCCCAAAAATCATCCTCTGTTTGACGAAACCAATAAAAAGAGACTCGGAAAGTTTAAGGATGAGATGGACGGCACACCGATTGAAGAATTTTGCGGACTTAGACCCAAAATGTACTCTATATTGTCATCTAAAGGCGAGAAAAAGACTTGCAAGGGTGTGTGTAAACGTGTTGTGCAAAAGCGCGTCCGTCACGCGGAATATCGCGAGTGTCTTCTGAACCGTAAGTTAACTATCGCGGAGATGAAGCACATAGTGAGTAATAAGCATATTGTGACGACTGTGTGACAAAACAAATTGTGTTTAAACCCGTGCGATGATAAACGTAATATTTTAGACGATGGTATCGCAACTTTAGCTCATGGGCATTATAAAACCAAATAAAATATTTTTATGACAAATTTATTGAGTATTTCTTATACATAAATTCTACAATCATACAATCATTAACATTTTTGTTTTTTGAAAATCTTCGCAATACGTTAAACATTTTTATTCCCTGACACAAATTAATTGCAAAATACATACAGTAACCACCGCAAGCTTTACTAGAATTTCCTTGCAATTGAACAGAATTATACGTGACAGTTAAGCTGTTTTTCTCTATAAAATAGTTAAATTTAAACAAATCAGGACTGTTCCCGAAACTCTCGAAGAATGTACTATTGAGAGACCTTGAGAGATATATCAAACACCAATGTTATCCTACCCCATTGGACGTATCAGTGTTCACGATGTAAAGTGAAGGATACGTTTTCACATTCTCGGGAAGTTTGTCGGCAGGGAAGACTCCTCTGAACAAATATTTGGTATACGGGTCATTCTTGAGTATGATTTCAAGTTGTTGCGAGTCCATTATGAACTTTGGTCATACAAAACTGCTCTGCTCTTGTCGATCTCGACCAAAGATTGATATTCGGAATAGTAAATCACGCTAACTGTTGACGGCAATGATTCTCCGAATATTAATTCGAGACGAACGCTCCCGTTCTTTACCAGGTTGAAACAGTCAGTTGAACTTCCATTGAGGTCGGGAGTTAAGTCGAATACGAATAGTGCGTTTCCATTGGCGAATTCATCACGGTCGATTAAATTTCCTTCATCAATATTCCATTGACCAGTTTGAAGAAACAGATTAGCGTATGATCGCATAAACAACTTATCTTTGAAATTTGTGTTTAATGGTTTGGCCGGGACACTACTACCATCAAGGTATAGGGCGATTTGAGTTAACGAAAAATTTTTAAAGTTAAAAGGTGACATTTTGTAGTCTCCCAAATACGCATTCTGGTCTACAAATCCGATCACCACCTTACTCGGTATTTGACCATTATATAAGTTGTCTTTGACGCATATTTTGTTGCCTTGGGAAATTGAAAATGAATTACATTCCGTACGGGTGATAGGATATTTCATTGTTGCCAGTTCCAAAGTTTTAGCGTGGGATAACATAATCTCTGGCGTCAATCTAACTTTTCTGACAAAATGACTTTGCATTTTTTCACCGTCTGTGTGTAAACAAAACTCGTTTGAGCTTTTGATAAACTTGAAATTTAGATCTATCAGGTTAGGAATAAATCGATTTTGTTGACAAATATCGGCTCGTACAACTCCTATCATGTCAATAACACCTTCTTGGGCAAATTATGCACGTTTCTTAAATCCGTCGTTTTTGGAAATTTCGTCAAATTTCCCAGCTTTGTCTTTATAGAATAGAGACGCGGCTAAGAAACTTTCCTTGGCTGGCCCACCATATGTCAAGAGCGTTTGAATCATACTCTTGTAAGGATACTGTTGAGGGCATGATGTAACTGATCTGTCACCTAATGATACGTGAACTTCACAAAAGAGACTATGTAAAAACAAATTTTCCGGACCAACTTTGTCCGCAGGAGTTGTGGTTTTAGATACAGCGTCGTAAATATCGGGTTTTGGTAGAGTTCCATCTGCTTTCACAATTTTCACTTGAACTTGAAGTAAAGTATTTTTCAAATCAATGTAAGTCTCCGAGTTTCCAGCGATATTAAAGATAATTGCTTGGTTTTCATTTATATTCGATGTTGGATTATATTCAACCCATTGACTTCCTATTATACCAGTTTGAGTATAAGGTACGTGAAATAAATCAAGTTCCGAGCTAATGCTGTTCTGCGAACTGGGGTGAGCTAGAGACATTGTTCAATGATGATGATTACGAGAATATATCAGACTGAAGCAGAGAACGTCTTTTCTTCTTCCTGGTTCGAACTGAACTGATGATGGGAGACGTTTTACGTTTCCTTTTACGTCCATTTCCACTAAGTTTACTCACTGCTTCGGCGGCTCTTCTTAAGGTTTCTTTCCCCCGAGATTTTAACGCATCTTTAATAGACACACCACTCGAGACGTCGGAAGCAATTTTTGCTCCGGTATTTAAAAATTTTCGACCAAGGAATGTGGCACCCTTTTTGAGTAAAGGCATGGCCGACCGAAATGCCGAGGCTAATATATTTCCAAGACCATATCCTCTTTGCACGGCTACTCAACGGTATACCGGAATTGATCCGTGTCCAATTTGATTTAAGTAATAGTTATTATAATCGTTTACAGAAACATGATCCAGATTACGTGGAGACATGTTTCTCCTTTGACCCGCTAACCACAAATGAACAGAAGAAAGATTTTACACCTGATTTTATAGATAAGTCCATGTTCTTCGGGGTCTAAAATGAAGAGTGACGTGAACTTTTCCTCGTTCGAAATGTACAGGCTGACCCATTTCACTCATAATATTAATTTCAATGGTTTGAAAATTGTTATGCGCAATAGGCATATAATGTGGTCGTGAAAACTCTTTCTCAACAGTATCTCCGTCTTTTCCTTGAATACTTATAATACGTAATAAGGGAACATCTGAATCTCCAACCGATCGACTTTGTATAATGTCCGAGTATATGAACAGAGAATGTAACCCAGCGTCCATATCACAGCTAAAAGGCGCCGCCATGCAAGTCACTACAGTTACGTCTTTGCCTGGAGTTCTCGTGAATCCTAATATGATGGCGATTTCATGTGGTATGTAAACTTGGTTCATTTCATATAGTTCAACAATTACACGACGGTTTGGTTTGTTGTAATATAACTTGACTCTAGAGCTAATATTTCGCCCGTCGTCATCAGTAGTCATGATTTCCAGTAAATCTTCTACTCCGTAATATCCTGGTGGTATTACTATATTAACGAAATCCATTACGTCGTTGAAATTTTCTATGTCAGTGTGTTTTCTCAGTGTCTTAGGTGTTTTAGTATTTGATTGTTCTAAGGAATCCGGTAGAGACATAGTTTTCCAAATTCGAACTACACACTCTTCTTGAACGTTATTCCAAGTTCTTGGGTAACTGATTTCAGCAAGTCCAACTTCATAAGCCCCCTCAAGTTTCATTGGTTCCGGTAAATACGTTCTAAACTTGCTTATAGTATTGTTTTTGAAATGACGCATAGAAGAGTCGGACGGTAACGTGATATAGAAACTCATAATGTGACGAGTTCTTGCACCCAAGAGTCAAAATCTGGACCGTAACCACGCCAACGTACTAGTAGTTCTTTAGTTCCGTCTGGTTTTGTTCTTTTCCTTAGAACTTTTTCGATTTTAAATAAACAGTTTTCGAGGTCCTTCCCGATTTTCTGTATTTCCTCTTTGTAGAACACACCCGAAATGAGCTCAGTTTTCAAATCCTCCAGCTTATATACTGGAGGGTCTCTTGGTATGCACTGCACTACTTTGAATATTTCCTCGGTATAATTGGCTTTGTAACCCTTTTCGAACGTGGTTTTATTCTTACTCATGCGAACCAAGTCACCTCTTTCAAAAGGGAACGAGACTGGAGGTGAAAAATTTACTTTCCCGTATAAATTTTGCCACACTTGTTTCGAATTTTCATTCCTAACTTCAACGGGTTTGCATTTAATAGATTTGTGGTAGTTGTTATTGTAAGCTTCCAATAAATCTGGTAAAACGTCGATATATTTGTGCGTATCTTTCTCCGTAAAATATCGGTACATTCGAGACTTCAGTGTTCGATTGAATCGTTCTATAATACTAGATTTTACTTCGGAGTGCGTTGCGAAAAACTTGATTCCTCTACGTTTTAATTCACCTTGAACTTCTTTGCATAGAAACTCATTACCATGATCAGTCTGTACAACCTTCGGCTGTCGACCTGATTCTAAAATAGATTTGAATGACTTTACCATAGTTGATCCTTTCTTATCCTTGGTAGCCACAGCGAATGCGTATCTGCTAAATACATCGATACAACATAAGATATATCGGTATCCACTATTGTGATTTTTTATATCTTGCATGTCCGCCAGATCAAGTTGCCATTGTTCGTCTATCCCATACACTATCGTCTTGTTTCTTCGGAAATTGTGTCTCACTGATCGGTGTAACGTGTACGTATCTTGCCGTTTTAAAAATTATCCCACGTCGTTTATGTTAACTTTAATTCCCTTTGCCCGGGCAGCCCGATAAAGACCACGAATGCCTCCGTAACTACCGGCGTCCTTAACGTTGAAGTATATTTCTTCTAACTTATCCATTCCTCGTACAGTTCATTTTCCGTTCGTGATACCAGTACGCGAAATCAAATAGTTCAAAAACGATAATAATAAATAATAACAAAAACGCCGTAGTAACTTTTTGTGATTTTAAGTATGATATCGATAAAGAGCCTATCAACCCTGACGGAGTAGGATCGTTGCCTCCTTCCATGTTGAAGTCGAAAACGTAAGTGAAAGAATTGAAACTTGATATATGGTTATATTCTTTATTTCAAATTTATCCAACTCAATAATCCATTGCCATACATTGATTCGGGACTTGGGGATAAATAATCTGAATCATCGTACACCTTTTCTGGTGAATCGTTAGAAATAATAGGTACATTTTCAATAGGGGATTCAAAGGGGAATTTATTTTTTACAAGTGATTTGGGTACATTTTCCTTGGCCAACAATTCATAAAATTTATCTAATCCGACAATTTCATGTTTCGGTTTGGTTTTGTATCCTTTAACTGATTCGTGTAAAATGTCCATGATATTAGATCTAACTATAGGGCGTCCTTTATAAATAAGTTCACCACTGGTAGACCATTCAACTTTACTGTTTCTTTCAATCCACTTGTATAAAGCAATGACGGGTTTTAAATGTGAATCTGGTATCGCGATAGCTATTTCCGAATACCAGTCTTTCTTTCTTTTCGGTTCTTCAACGAGTTTCGCTTTCTTAGTTCTTTTGTTGCGTTGTAATAAATGGTTGTACAACTCCACTTTTTGTGATTGATTAAGTTTCTGATTATTTAAAACAGTTTTCGTATCCAAGTTTTCGTCAAGTTTTGGTTGCGAATTGAGTCGTTGATAAACGTCTTCGGGAACTAGTATCATCTTTCTAGCCATTTTTGATAGCTCTACTTATAGCCGCGCCTGCAGCACTGCTCACAATTGAAAGAAGCGGTGCTAAGAGTAACGGTAAAAATCCGCCCTTCTGTATTAGAATCTTTTTTCGTTTTGCGATAGTATTAGGTTTAGATATCTTCCGCAAAATATGACAATGTCGCTTCAATCGCTTCTTATGATCATCTGACAGTTTCACATTGCCACGCAGAACATTTATACAACATTCCACAATAGCTTTAATCGCGTCGTTATTAGCATATTTGATGGCGGCATTTCTTTGACATGAATTACACTTAGACAGATATTTTAAAAACTCCTTATGATTATGAATTCTCTTCATTTTGGGATAAAAACGGCAGCCTCTTCTCCTGGTATAAGTCCGGTTCGTAGTCTGTGATCATCTGACGTAGTTGGTTTCAAATCCACCCATAAATACCCAAAGTCTCTAGCGATTGCTTGATGAAAGGCGTCGATGACGTATTTACTGTTAGTTGGGGAAATTTATCTAGCCAAATGAAATATCGCCGATTTGTCACGTGGTGTCTTGAAAATTATCAGATAGTGCGCGTTTAAATTCAACGTTCTAATTTCCTTCCCAGGATAATACAAATTTTGCATAAGTACAAAAACCGACGTGTTTTTATGATGAGAACCTCTTATAAACAAATTCGTGACATCCTTGTTATTTGATATTTCACAAAGTAAATCATCAAGAATAACAAAATTCTTGACATTTGGGTCTAAAATTTTAACGTCTAATAATCCTTCGTGAAATTCAACGGTGGGTGTATCATCTAATACCGAATTAAACAGTTTGGGTTGATATTCCGTATAGCACCAAATAATTCTCTCTGGTGGGGGTGAAATACACGTATCTTTATATTTGATAAGACTAGCCACGAAAAAGGATTTCCCAGACTGAGTCGCACCCGCGATCAGACCGTTAAAAGGATGTTGCAACCTGAAATCCATTTTAAAGAATGACACATTTTTCTCAAATCAAATAGTTTTTATTCACAAAAGTTGTTTAGCGTTACAGACTATTCTGGCGACCATGCATTTCCAAATTCTTCATTTAAAAAGGTTTTTAAAGTAAAATTTTTATAAATCTCAATGTAGTCAAGATTTCTTATCGCAGTGTCGTAGTTCATTTCAACACGCATATCCCAGTCTTCTAGACAGTTGTGTTGAGTCTGTGACGGATGGTCCACGGTACAACCGTAGCAACACTGGCGGATATTAACACGCAACTGTTCCAAAATAGTGTCCTTTAAAAGGTCATATATCCTATTTGCTTCATTTAGGTATGTTACAACGTCTTTATACATATCCATTAGCACTTTAGTGAGAGCGTAACCAATGGCGAAACCCTTCTTGGTTGGGAAAAACTTGCCGTACAATTCACCGTACCCCGGAACCATCTCCCGGATATCCAAAAATTTTCGATTCTGATACGTTCTTAGTTCAACACGTTTCGTCTCGGAACCGCTGAAAAAGCACGATGATCCTGAGGCTTCATCCTTCTCGAAGAAAGCTAGTATTTCATCCTTCTTTCGGTATAACTCATGAAAATCGGCTTCGTCTAAGGTGATTCCCGTAGCACTATCTCAGAGTCTTAGACGCACATCTAGTGTAGACGTAACCTCGATGAATTTATCTGACGAGACGGCGAACAAAACTTGGGCAAACATGCTATGAAAATTTATATGTTAGGAACATACACAAAATATTTACTAAGTAAAAAAAACTAATATACTTACATAGATGATTTCGTGTTGATACTTGCTCCTTAGAATGTTCTTTTACCAAGATCCCACCGATATTTATACTATAACATTACTGCGGATATGTAACATTGCTAGTTCACCACCCACACCGCTCGGTGGTGTCACTTTATTAATTCACCACCAGCGCCACCCTGCCTTCGTACGTTCACCACCAGCACCACCCTGTCTTTGTACGTTTACTACTCGGTGGAGCGGCCTCCGCCGGGTGGAGCTATCCACTGTATGTTTTGGGACCGGCTCGAAGACCCTACTGTGATTGCTTTCCGAAAATGGAACAAGTCGTCGAAGTGGGATATTCCACCAGCGTTATTAAAACCCATATCAAGCCTAGAAGAGTTAGGCCTAAGCTCTTTTATTTGACAATGCAAATTTATTTTAGAACGTGAGTCTCCGAGAAATTCATTAATTTACAAATTAATTACATTAACAGAACTTGACACTATATTGTAGTTCAATTTAGCGCCTAAGCCTTGGTTGTTCAAACCGGTTTTTTACTAAAATAATTGCCGTCGGTTTATCAGACGTAGAGCTAATTATACGACGGCATTATCGGCATTTGAGATTCGATGACGTCAAATATGACATCAAATATTACGTAGGGTACGGATGACGCAATATCTGGGAAACAAACCGTTTGTGAAGAAATAGAGCTAGTGGCATACTTATGATTAATTATGTTACATATGCTATCTGTTTATTCAGATTATTGTCAACCAGTTAGGTGTTATTTGCAGGAGAAATCGACGTTTTTCAGGTTTTTTCATTTAGGGACTAAAACCTGGCATGATTAAGGGAATAAAACCGCAGGTCTATTTGGTGTGGAACACTTATACTTCCAATATTGGCCGCCCCGTTGTATGTCTTTAGATATTTCTGGCGCTAGTTATTGAATTATTGCTCAAATTTCTAGGGGATTCCATAAAGAATGCGTTAAGGTAACATTTCTTTTTAGGTAGAAGCGACTAATACCGATTGGACACCGTATCAATTGAATTGTTACGCCTTTGAAGCTAGAGAAACGATCCCCAAATTCACGAGTGGGGGTCCTACTAAAAGCGCTATCGTAATTAATAAGTTATAGCTGGTGAAACATTTCTCTGTAGATAGCGAGTAACTTTATAAGTATTTTGAAAAAAGAACGGCATTTATAGGTTGCCCCGATCGATAAGTACAAGAGGGCACGTAAAACTGGTGAAAACGTTCATCGAAATCGCCTGTGTGGTTCAATTAAAAGCGCGCCCAATCGGATTTAGTTAGTTTCAACTGAAGAATTTTGGCTTTGCAGATTACGAGTAGCATTATATGTATTCTTGGACGAAACGGCATTCATAGGTTGCCCCTATCTTCATTATCGAAGGTTATGAAATTATGACGATGATGACCACAACACCAGCTTCAACAACACCGAAAGAATAATGTAACTCAAAATATATTTCAATGTGGAACTAAAAAATGAGGCGGCATAACAGATGACGTTAAAGGAAATCCGTTCAAAGAAGAACTTTTTACAAAATTTTGTTCGAATTATGCCAAATAATGTTGAGCGCGTTAATATGTTTATTGCGTTTAAAATGTGAAATTAACTTTGGAAAGGGTTGATTGAAGTTGAACATGTGGCATCCAAAAACGATGTTTTCTTTAAGCTATACTAAATTGTCATTGAGGCTTGTGGATTAACAAATGTAACCCATATGGAATAAAAACTGAACAATCATGAAAAACGTAATAAACTTTAAATTATATGTAATTTGGCCATTTTCAAACATGTAGTGTAAAACCTATTAATTCCGCATATTTTAAAGTACATGGAAAATTATTTGTCATTTATCTCCTTCATTGTAATAACATCAGATATGTTCTAGATTGGGTTTTATTAGATATGGTGAGTAGAATTAGCTGTGCGGAAAAAAAAGTGTATTGTTCGTATCATCAGCTAGGGCATATTGTTTTGAAGTTGAAGTTCAGGCCTTTTGTTTTCCTTTACTACTAAAACATAAACGGATATGATCAGCAATAAAACCGTCCTAAATAAATGGAGATTAAGTCGGCTGTCCCGTGGCAAAACCTTTTAACCAACACGATCGTAATTTTGAGATATTTGACTTTTTCAAAACCTAAGTTATAAGATTTTAACGTGGTTTTTAATGCGAAAATTATAAAATACAAAACCATTTTTTAAGTCATAAATAGTTAAATATTTTTTACTTTTACCTGAAACTTTTACAGTACTTTTGTACATGCCTTAGTAAAACTGATGCGTAAAAATCTAGTTTTTCAAAAATTTGGTTGGTATAAGGTTTTGCCATGGGGCAGCCGAAGTGTGCTTACATCAAACCAGATTGGTCTTAATTCAAACTGTTACGATTCTCTTCACCTTGTTATCTTGTCCCGAAAATATTTTGAACCAAGAAAACGTATAGTTTAAATAAACAAACCGGAGGGTATTGAGGGCTCAGTGTAAGACAGTTTTCTTGTGTTTGATGCAATCATTCAGCCAGCCCTAAATCTAAATTTTATTTCACTAAGCCTGTTCGAGAGAGAAGGATGCATCCAGCGTGTTTTAACAAGCTAAAAGATCCTCAAATGACCACTTCGTTACGAAAATTTAAAGCACCAATCTAACCCAACCATGCAAGTATAATGGCCACTATGGATAGTTCCAACACTATCAAGGGTCACATATATCAGTTTTCTATAAACCTCTGAGAGGGTATGACCAAATTTATATTTCCAGTGTTGTATGAACAGCAGTGGCGTAGACAAGGGGGAGGCGGTTTCCTTCAAAAATGATTTAAAACTTTTTTTAAAGAAAATAAATTTTTCATTTATTACTTACGCAATATAATTTTTACATTTTATCTTCCCATTCTTAAATATACAAAACTCTTTGGCAATTTTGTTGTATTATTTTGCATAAAATATTATGCCCTATTTAGTATTTTCTTAAATATTGTGGGCCATTATTAAAATCAAATGTCGAGACATCTTGATACATCATTGGAGATGGCAGTTTTCAATCCGCATATTATATCCGATTTACAATTTCCTTCGCATTCTTGTTTTTCATAGTCACTTCCTCTGGTGTATAACCTTTTAATAAAACAAAAAATTAGGGCAATAGGGCTGCAAATTAACTTCACTTAAAATTAAAAATGATCAAGTTCTCCGACGAACCATATACGAATAACAAATGAAAAGTTCTTTGATAAATAAAATATCATGACTTAATTTTGAATTGATTGGTGGTAATGCTTACTTCGTTCAAAATGAAACTAGCTTACACCCAAAGATTTATTTATTTATACTTAGAAAGAATGACTATGTTGAGACTATTCGTGGCCAATATTGTCTAGTTTCCCCAATCGTTGCGCAACGAGATACTAGGCTGATTTGATTTTTTTAGGGGGACGTATAGTTTATTTCTATAGAGCGTGATGTGGATTGGTAGCCACTCTATAAATCGTCTCAACATAATGATTCTGCTAAGTGTAAATACATACATTCTAAGCGCAGCGTTATGGACTTCTAGTGCATATACAGGGTGTTAATTAAAAAACGATACAGAGCCAATTACTCAAAATGTGTTTTATGTAAGAATTGGAAATTTGCAGGTTACAAGGAGGATTCAGGGGGACAAATGACAATGAAAATTTCAATGACCTTGAACCAGGTCTTCAAGGTCATTCAAATTTTATCTCGAGAACCATTAGGATTAGGAGAATGGTTCCAATTAGAAAAATGCCCGCCAAGGTTTTTACCTTTTACCCGAGGTAAATAAACCAATAGAACTCCAAAATAAACGTTAAAACTCTTCGTGAAAGAATTGTTGAAGCATTTGGCGATGTCAGCGAAGAAATGCTAGAGAATACGATGACCTCGGTGGTCACACGAGCACAAGCATGCGTAGTAACCAATGGAGCTATTTTTGAACACTTCATCAAATAAGTCTAGAATTTAAGGTAGCTTGAAACATTACATTATCATTGTTATGTTCATTATTATTTGAAAGTTAATCTTCAGTTTTTTCATTATTTATTTATTTAAATTATTTGTAAATAATTCTTACGTTTATTAGTTGCTTATTTATTTCAATTACTTATTTAGTTTCTTTTGTGTTTAAAACATTTAAACTAAAAAAGTTAATAAAATACTTGGTACGTCTTAAATCAATTAATTAACTTATTGGTTTATTTACCTCAGGCATTTTGCTAATTGGAAGCATTCTCCTAATCTTAATGGTTCTCGACATAAATTTTGAATGACCTTGAACTAATGTTACAAATTTCTAACTCCCCCACTCAGTCATGACAATTTTGATCCATTAGATCTGGTAGTTTTCGATTTATAACATTTCTCGGCTTCCCATTGGTAAAATTAGATCGGGTCAAAACTGTTTAGACTTAAAATTAAACGTAGAACACATTTCTAATTGGAACCATTCTACTTATCCTAATGGTTCTCGAGATAAAATTTGAATGACCTTGAAGACCTGGTTCAAGGTCATTGAAATTTTTATTGTCATTTGTCCCCCTGCACCCTCTATGTAATCTGCAAATTTCAAATTCTTACATAAAACACATTTTGAGTAATTGGCTCTGTATCATTTTTCAGTTAACACCCTGTATAATCCGAATGTCGAGATTTACAAGTAATTAATTCGTATATAGAAGATTAGATAACTAGAGATCGCGAGACATATTTTGGTATTTTTTAATCATGATACGGTACTTATAAAAGGTTCTAAAAAGGTCATCATCCTCCTGCATTCGTTCAACGACTTTATTCCAGTCTTCCGGCTGTAAACTGTCCATTCCGTAAAGCTCCTTCGCGGAATATGCTTTCATCCATTGAAGGTCTTCGCCAGGATTTTCATTAGCCTTCGTCAAATTAATGAAATACGTTTCGTGGTCCAAAACAGCCTATTTATTACAAATAAACGTTTTATATTTTAGAAGTACCTAAAGTTGAATTAATTCATGTTACGAAGATAATACCGAGCTTCTAAGTTATTACGATTTCGATAAACGATGGCAGCAAGAGCTATAAGGGGTGACCTGTGCTGTCACTTACTTTGGGCGGATGACATCCTGATATTATCTCGTTCGTAATTTACCACCTCGCATTATCTCAGTAAACATAATAAAGTTTAATTTTTATTTGGCACTTATTTTTTAATTTTCTTCTGAATGGTTTTTAAATAAACCAGAGCCGTGGGACTAACCACTTCAGAAATCTGTTGTACAACATAGCGAGTAATCCGAAGAAATATTGGGAAATTACAAACTTCAATCACTACTACAGTCATCTACTAAACTTACGTTAGTGAGCAGTAATTGCGGTGAAACAAAGTCAATAGAGTTTTATTATGGTTCCCGCCGAAACCATTCTGCATTTTCAAATAATGGACGCAAGCGACTCCAAGAGATAACATCCTTATGCATAGTTCGTTTTTTTTACATTGCAAGAACCTACCAGTCTACCCTGAACTTTGGATATAAGTGTACCACTGTTCTTTATCAATTAAAGAGTGAAATAGATGTGTAGAGTCTGTAGTTGACAGCTTCGGCAATTGATCTGCCTAGGAAACTGAACGGTTGAAATTCGGAAAGCACCGGGATAAAAAGAGACATTGCCTTGGCAGCATAATTTTAGGTGAAAGCCACGCGACCAAAATTATTATTCCTTTGTAATGCTATCCTTAATTCTCTTTGTGTGTCAATATTGAACAGGAATACAGGCCTTGTTTTAGAAATGACATTATTATAAGCGTTAATTTAAGTATTGTCTCACTTTCACATCCTGACAAATAACTAATTAGAGTTAGTAATTTGTTGTTGGCACGGGTTGATAATTCTGTAGTTTACTAGTCTGCATGGCTAGCTTTCACCGGTGTTTATTAATTAATTAATACGTTTCCTTCTTACCCAAGAACTTCCCGGAGATTGCCCATCAACTTTGAAAATTCTGTAGCTGGGATTCACTCCGAGGAAAGTAGTGACGCTTGGAGAAATATACGCCACGTTGGTAGCTCTGTCGGACGTTTCATTGGCGTAGAAGATTTCAAATTCGTCGTAATGCGTATGACCGTAGAATTGAGCCATCACCGTATTTTCGTACCTTTACGCGTATTCGTTCGATCATTCATTTGTTTCGGGGCTTTAGAAAATAAAATTCCTACCGGTTGATTATCTTGTTATAATTAGCGCCCCACGATTTAATGCAGTCAAATTTTCCAGGTGGGATATGAGAAATTATGTGAACCTATTATCAGTTTTAAAATAAATCGCGAGTATTGTTGAAGTCGTTAATGTGTAATACGTACCTTTTCACCCTGGTCTTCGGCGTCTTGAAGCTCACCAACAAGCCAAGACAACTGCTGGGCAGGATCGGTCGCGTTCAGTAAAAGCCACCTAGCATTTAGTGAACTTGTAAACCACGGAACTAGTTACGCTCTCTCGACGTTCGATGGCGCCACGCGTAACTAACGGATACCCACTGCGTGGCGCCAAGGCACGTCGACAGAGCTTCGGTAGATCCATATTTAGTTTTTTGCATATATTCTTCTCTACAAAAATACAAATTGAATGGGATGGTCTATTCTATTCAGTTTCCAATTACATGAAATTATTTATTTATATAAAAACTATGGTGACTATGTTGGTTCTCATAGAAACGGGCGTGGTTCACAGCCGAGATTTTTGTCCGAGTCTTGTTACGTGCCTATTTGATATTAGGCCTTGTCTCTCCATCAAGAGTTTACAATACGAAATTTACTCTTTTAAACCATTTAAATACGGGATTTTTACGCGAAACTACAGTATTTTCAAGAAGAAGATAAAAAATTATCCAAGAACATCAAGTGTAACGAATCATACTTTCTTAAATCGTTTTTGGTCATTCAATTTTCTGAGTGAGTACCTTGCATTAGCGACGGCGGTCAGCCATTAAATAAAAATTTGCGCTACCACTCACATTCGACGTAGCATTAGCACCGAGGCCTAGGTTGCAATGGCTCCTTAGATATTTCAAGTTTATAAATATATAACTGCCATAAAATAAATGCCCGTTTGCCCTGAGAAAAATAACCGTTAGGTCTACTACAATATTTTTGCGCTATCCGTCGTTGCGTTTTTGCCATGACAGGGCCCCCAGAGGTCCGATAATTCCTATAAAATCCTATATTTTCAAAATTGTCCTATAACATCCTATATTTTTAGTAAAATCCCCCAAAAGTCCTATAAAATCCTATAATTTTGATACTTTGCCCATTTCAAATCCAACCACTCAGTTAAATTGCTAGATTTAGCTATAGGATAAATTCCTATACCAAGTCGTTCTAATCTATACTTTTGTTATTGTTAAAATGGTTAGCTACTAGTATATTTTGGTGATAAAATGGTTAAATAGTTTCTATTTTTTAAGTGAAAATCAAAGATTTATTTATCTAAATATAGATTTTGTTTTTAAATGCATAAAGTTAGTAAATTAAATAGCATATATTATATAGTCCTATAAAATCCTATAATTTTGTAAAAATAGTCCTATAATGTCCTATATTTTAAGAAATATAATCCTATTTTCCTATAAAAAAATTGAAGATTTGAGTGGGGGCCCTGCCTTGGTGAAAACCAGACTTATAAACCCGCTTCGGTTCGAATTTTCAAAAAGGAACGGCAAAACTTTTCTTACCAATTTAAACCATTGCAGTAATTGGAATTGAGAGAAATGATTCGTAAGCCCTCTCGGTGTTTGACAGAATAATATCCGCCTCTGAAAAATAGAAAAATATCCGTAACTAACCCTGAATTTTAGACTAAAATGTAGAACGCTACTTTCTAATTGTAGTTTTTGTGTTATTCGGCAACCAGAGGCCCCAGGTTTCCGATAGGTTTCCATACAGCCACGATATGTTAAATGGTCCTGTCATTTCCGGCGGAGGAAAGCTAACGAAATGTAAACCAAGTCTGAGTATTTAATCCTTTACCTTATTAAAAGGAACTGCTTCGCGATAATTGGGTTTCCCTTTCATTCTTTTTCCGTACGTCAGTCGCGAGCAGTGGCGGTGCCAGGATGTTTTGAGGTAGGTGAAACTGCCGAAGGCTCTTTTTTAAAATACGGTGAAATGCGTTCGTCTGCGTTATTGTATTATCGTTGCAATTGCAAAGAGGGAATTACTCATCTTGAAACGAGTCTAGCTTTATTGAGTCGTCATGTGCTCTGCTTTACTCAAAAATGAGAGAAGCCAACTAAAGTAGACAGCGGGAAAAGACTGAAAGAATATCGCTTAAGAGGGAAGACTACAGTGGCCATTGTCTACTTTCGCGCTATTTTAAGCTGAACTCTTTTAATTTTGTATTTTAACTTATAAAATTAATATTTATGTGTAGAACAGCCTTTTGTTTAGTGATTAAAATCATTTTGACAATTTTAAATTTAAAAGTAATCAAGTTTTTACTTTTTAATTCGGACCCCCGGAGCTAAGCAAGTTGGGCAAGCGCCCAAACTACCCTTTAGTAATAAATAAATAATAATAAATAATAATCAGCTAGGCTAATACCCAAGGCACCACCTTAGGCCTAAGTCATCAAGCGACTTTTGAAGCCATTAATTCAGGTGGCCGGGTTACAATGCGTAGGAGGGTGGTGGCAAGCCCTGCATGCCACGAGATCGAGCCAACAGCTCCCTACACTAACTATTACCGTTAACCTCGACAAGTTTTTAATATTAGAATTATCAAAATTATTTTAAGCACTAGAGGAAAGTTCAGCTTAATAAGAAAAATATAATTCAATTATGTAATTGTTAAAACAGAAACGTTCAGCTTGAACGAAAAAGAGGGTTCTATTGTATTCTTCCCCTTAATCTAAACAAGTTGTTCAAAATATAATATTTTCGGGTTTGCTGATGGGTCCTTAATTTGGAATTTGGAGGCCTTTTCTGATACTCAAGTAGCCAAGCCCACCCTATTGCTAGCGCCACCACTGTTCACGAAAGAAAATTACTTATGTCTGTACCTATAGAGTGCTTTCGTCTGATACTATTTTGAAAACTAGTAACGTCACAGATGTAGTGTTAATAGTGGCCGCCATGACATTTACCGTTTTTTTTTATCAATATGCAAAATACATTGGTGACGTATTGAGTTTCGAATTAAAAGCACTCTATTGGAAATCTTTATAATATAGTCTAACAAGGGGAGGTCTTGGACTGTAAGTCGGGGATCCGAGAAAACGTTATGGCAACCTTTAGACCATGCCCCAGGAAGGTATCAGCCGGGCGGATTTTCAAGCAGAATCAAAAGGTCAAGTTTGATGACCTTTCGAAATTTTGACCTTGGTCGAGCCGGAAATTCCTTATGGGATTTGCTAATTTCATGGGCACCATGTTGACCACTCCCATTGCAAACTGACCATTTTTGACCATATTGAACCCTAATGATTCAAACTGGCCAGTTTTGGCCATTTTACCCAATTTTAACTTTGAATGACCACTTTTACGCATGTTTTAGATGGGCATTACAAAAGTAAAAATTTCAAAATTTTGAGAAGGGGGGACCGTTTGGTGCCCATGAAATTACCATATAAAATCCCATAAGGAATTTCCGGCTCGACCAAGGTCATAAAACTTTTGACCTTTTAACTCTGCTCAAAAATCCGAGCGGCTGATACCTTCTTGGGGAATGGTCTAAAGGTTGCCATAAATTTTTCTCGGATCCCCGACTTACAGTCCAAGACCTTCCCTTGCAAGTCCGAAACAAATTAGTAACTTTATATACCTATTAACGGGCACCGATTCGTGATTTCCAACGCTTGGGTAAATAGGAATATCACCAAACGTGTTCTTAAGTAAGTTCGCAATGTTTTGAATGATGTTTAAGTTTTCAGTTTTGCTGGACATCCAAATATCGTGTGGCGGTACGTCACCAGTCCAAAGAATGTAATCTATCTAGGAAAACGGTTAAATAATGGTAGGTGGTAAATATATTATCGTAAGACAGCGGTGCACTTGTAACATTAACTCTATGAGTTACACCGCGTCGTTGTGTTTGTACCTTATGATTAGCGACGATATGGTTCAGCATGTTTTGCAGAGTTAGCATGTGAGTGTCGCAGTTGTGGTAATCTCCCCATTTTCCCGCTTTCGCCTTCTTGTTTTCCCCGGGTCTGTCATCAGCCCGGCAGCACAAAGGCTCTCCGCACTGAGAGTTCGTGCCTTCCGTGTACTCCGGATCGTGGTGAATGTCCGTCAGATGAAGGACGTTCAACGTCGAAGCTCCGACCTTAAGACGACAAAGATCAAACCACAACGTACGCTCAAAAGCCTTAGATTTTCCCTTACATCTGGTTTCGAAATAGACCTGACTAGCGGCTTCGTAGTGTCTGGTAGGTCAACGCTCCAAGAAAAATGAGGGCTGATGACTTTGGAGCACGTTTCGCCGAGGAAGGTACCACAGATGTCGTTAGCGTCTAATTCCGTTCGCTTAATTACGTAAAACACTTGATCCTAGAAAATATGGTTGTCGGATTTAAATCAGTTAAATAAATCGCGAATTAAATAAGTTATTTTTAATGATTTCAATAGTCTATTATACTTCAATGTATTTATGAAATTATGCAAAAGTGCGTTCAGCCAATTCAGAGCAAACTAACTTAAAAGTAGTAATTCAATTTAAGTATTTTTAATTTAAATTTCATATTGCGTTATCACCGAACACCATTAATTATCAAAGTTTTTAAAGTTTTAAATAAATATGTATAAACCATGAAGTATCCGTCGTTTATTTTATTTTATTTTAGTTTATATACCTTTACCACGGTTAAAGAATTTAATTTGTATAACCATTAATTGTCAATTTTTCAAGAAAAGAGATATAAAATGCTTTTAAATAAATAAAATCATAAAAATCAATTAAAACCATAAAATACCATAAAAAATAAAATAATATAATAAAAAATCAATTAAATCGATATAAACATAAAAATATAATTAGTCGTTTTAATAGATTTTTTAATTATACAAATTATAAAAAACAATTAAAATCATTAAATCCATTAAAATCATAAGAAATCAATTAAAATCATACAAATCATAATAAATCAATTAAAATAATAAAAAACCTACTAAAATCATTAAAAAAAACAAATAAAATCATAAAAAATCAATACAAATCATTAAAAAATCAATTCAAATCATAAAAAATCAATTAAAATTATAAAAATTAATTAAAATAAATTAAAAACAATCAATTAAAATAAATTAAAATAAAACAAAATCAATACAAATCATAAAAAATCAATTAGAATAAAAAATCAATAAGAATAAAAATCAATTAAAATCATAAAAATCAATTAAAATCATAAAAATCAATTAAAATCATAAAAATCAATAAGAATAAAAAATCAATTAAAATCATAAAAAATCAATTAGAATAAAAAATCAATAAGAATAAAAAATCAATTAGAATAAAAAATCAATTAGAATAAAAAATCCATTAGAATAAAAAATCAATTACAATAAAAATCAATTAGAATAAAAAACAATTATAATAAAAAAATCAATTAAAATCATAAAAATAAATTAAAATCATAAAAATAAATTAAAATCATAAAAATAAATTGAAATCATAAAAATAAATTAAAATAAAAAAAATAAATTAAAATCATAAAAATAAATTAAAATCATGAAAAATCAATTAAAATCATAAAAATCAATAAGGATAAAAAATCAATTAAAATCATAAAACTCAATTAGAATAAAAAAAATAGAATAAAAAATCAATTAGAATAAAATATCAATTAGAATAAAATATCAATTAGAATAAAAAAGCAATTAGAATAAAAAATCAATTCGAATAAAAATCAATTCGAATAAAAATCATTTAGAATAAAAATCAATTAGAACAAAAACCAATTAGAATAGAAAATCAATTAGAATAGAAAATCAATTAGAATAGAAAATCAATTAGAATAAAAATCAATTATAATAAAAATCTATTAAACTCAAATAAAATTATAAAAATCAATTAAATCAATAAAAAACCTATTAAAATCTAATTACTTTTTAATAGATTTTTTAGCTTGCTCGAAAATAATTTCAATAATATGAAGTTTGTAAATAAAGTTCTTACCTTAAACACTTTAATAAAACCCTCGCAGACTCGAGGCGTAGAAATTCGAAGTATTTTACAAAATAGTAGCAAGGTATTAGCCAGCGAATCTTCGGGAATTCCAGTTTTAAGAGCTACTTTGAGCGCCCCAATTGCCAGCTTACATTCCGTGCAATATTTCGCTTTCTCTCCTTGAACGCCATTGCTGGCCTACCGAACAAATTCAACTGGTTAATTTACATTTTCACCGTATACGTTAGCGGATATTTTAAACATTAAATTCTAAATAATTACTATAAATAAAGGCAGAGAAAAACACAAAGGTTGAAATATAATAGTTCAAGTTCGACATTTTCGCGCGAAATACGTTATTCAAGTGCAAATGGACTTACAGCTTTGTTACTAACTGAAGTCTGCAGGTGCGATAATAACTTGTATATCAACTGGTAGTGCGAGTTGTGGTGCAGCGTTTCATTGTCAAAGGTAAAATCTAAACTTATGGGATCCGAAACGTTTTGGCTATCGTTACTCACGATTGAGTTTCCCCACAGGGTTGGCAAAATCCTTGTTTTTTTTAAAAAGAACAAAAACAATGTTTTTTATTGTTTTAAACAAGATTCATTGTTTTAAACTGTTTTTAAAGCGAACAATAAAAAACACATAATAAACAATAAAAAACTATGTTTAAAACACGTTTTAAACTAATCATTATACTTATAAATCACGAGTAAACTCATTTAAAGAAATATTACGTATCATTAAACGTATTATCATAAGTGGCATAATTACCCTAAGTGTGTCAATAAGATGAATTTTTCCATGATACCTTGTTTAACGAAATTGACGTAAATGACGTCATTTTTCCAGTGACGAAATTTACGTAATGTGTTTGCGAAGCGGCGTCTGCGGCGCGAGCATTAAAAATACCATATAGAGTACTTGAACGGAATTCGCGAGTCCTACGGTTCTTTGGTCTGTTTAGAACAAGCTCAAATTGAAGATTTTCTGTGGGAAAGGCTCCTATTGGCACACTTAGGGTAATTATGCCACTTATGGTATTATAAATAAACTCACAGGGAGAAGAACCAATGAGTACACGCTTATTTAAACGAGCCAAGAATTTCGCTAAGCGTTGTTGACCAACCATTGACGGCCTTAGGGTTTTCGATGCCCCATGCAAATACTACCTAACCCGTAGTAGGGTTTTTAATATAGTTATCATCCTGAAATTTTTGGTCGCATAGAACTAAGAAAAGGGAAAATATCCACACATTGTTTTTAGTTTTGGTTTATTGAAATGTGCACGTCTGCAGTCATAAATCATCACAAATAAGCAATGTTACATAAAATAAGATTTTAGGTACCTCTATAATCTTAAAACTTCCATCACGTCATAAAATTTCTAAAAAATCGAGAAAGGGGACCGAAATCCCTTGATTTTTATCTTGGAGTGCCGCCTAGTCGGTTTTAGCCCGATCTGTCCAGACCGGCCGTGTTTCTTGTTACTTAAAACCCGGCACAACCCGACTAAACAGCAACCCTACTTTTATCTCGTGCATAGGTAGTGTCCCAAATAGATGTATATTGGCAGCTATATAAATTATATTTAAACAAAAAGACAAAATTCAATGCGCTCGTAGGATTTTTGCACTGGTAGGAAATTTATGAAATCATATCGAGCCTTTTCAGTCGCTCTTTTCAGAGAATCTTTAAATCAAACTACCCGTTATAAATACAATTTACCTTTCTTAGAGCCTTGGAATGGTTTTTTCTACCTTTTCCCTCATATTGAATAACGAAAATCTTACAAAAAACAATGAAAATTTACCTTATAAAAAACATGTTTAAAACAGATAGTTTAAAACGTTTAAAACAAATTGCTGTTTGTTTAAAATAATTGTTTTAAACGTGTTTTAAACACTTGTTTTAAACCTTTTGTTTAAAACTTGCCAACCCTGTTTCCCCAGACCAGAATTACTAGGAGAAAGTAGCATCCGTTATTGGACATGGCGCCTTGAAATCGTTCACTCTGAAATGAAAAAAATCCGCGATTGAAAAGTCGTTGAAATCATCGAACTTAAAACTTAAATGTCTCCCGATGGAAAGGATTCGGAACTTAATTCAGCTTCAGTCGTAACCGTAGGGTTGTTCTTGAAGATTCGCCAAATTTTACATTCAAATTTTAAGAGATACGCAATAGTTTACAACTACGCGCTGATATGTGTAAAATTCGTCGTTCGAATATGTAAATCATTTTCGACGCTCGTCAATATTTATCAACAATTTCAACACAAATTTTCTCCATTTTATAAATTAATTTCCGACTCAAAACTAAAACGAAATAACCAACTTTAACTATAATAAACAAATACATATTTGATGTAATATCAAAAGAAAATTAAACGTACCGTTACGTGAAAATATGTACCTTTAAAAATTCCATGTATGCTTATAATAACTTACCTAAAAAAAACCCGTTTGATATGAAAATAAATTGTACCTGATATTTACGCACGTGCGTCCTCGTGAATCAATATGATTTTCCAAAAAATTCGAACCAATAACCCAAAACAATATCCCAGATTATGATAATCAATAAGAGTGATTTCGAAAGTAACGCTTATAAGGGCGATTTGATATTAATTTATTCGGACTAATTTCGTAGTTTGATATTATTTGTACTTTTTACTCGATAGTGCAATATCCGTCCCGCATAAACGATCAGGCGTTACCCCGCGTGTAGTAGACGTTCACAAAACCCAATTAATGGAAGTTGACTAGTAGATGTAGGGAGCTGTTAATTCGCGTAGCATGAAGGTCTACGCCACATAACCTGGCCACCTGGAACAATGTTCCATGGAGTGTGTTTAGGGAGGAGGGCGAAAATTACTTTTGGCCAACTGGAGGCGAAGCGCTTTCCGATTTCGCCAACTCAAACAAAGTTTACCACTGTAAAAAATTTTGGTGGGCTCGCACTCCTCCTTATCCCTATGGTTAAACCATACAGTGGTGTCTTGGGTATTAGCTTAGCTAATTTTTAAGAATTTATATGAATATATACTACATTTGTATTAGCATAAGAAACTTAATAGAGTAAGTACGACTGATATCGGCATCTTCACCTATCAGTTTCAAAGATTAGTAACAACGCGGGCAGGCCTGGACTGGCTGCTAGAGGACCGGGTGATGTGGGGTATGGATACAAATCTAAATGGGTATTTATAGGACAACAAGTACCGTTTAAAGTGACAAAGTGTACTAGATTCTACGTGCACATTAATTTGAAACGTCAAACGCGTTTAAAGGACCTTTAGGAAATTTTTATTATAAGCTATTTGGGGGCCGATCTGGCCAGTCCGTGCCTGAACACGGGGGTAGTCATCAGTTATGATTTACATGATCTTCGGTTAAACAGACTGTCAATAAAGCCTTCTGATAATAGAGCGTGTCATACTTTTCGTAATAGGTTACTTATGATCATCAAATTAGTCAAAAATTAATGAGTAGCGTATATGCGAAATTTTACCTAGTGTGAATTTTGAATATTTTATTATTCAATTATTAATTGATTGTAATTTTTTATCAAGTGTTTTTCTCTAACACAAATTTAGGTAACGACCTTCTCGTGTTATCTGTATTTGTATTCTGCCCTGAAGTACGGAGATATTTTGCCAGTCTGTCAAAATCTAAACATAGATTAGGTCGTCTTGTATGTTTGAAGTAGAAATCAAATTTAATCTACAGGATCAATTTACATATCAATCTAATAAATATTTTTTGTACAATTACTTGAACTATCGCATTGAGTTACTTCGTATCTCTGTGAATTACAACTGACAGAGGTATTAATTGAGGCGAACAACGAAGTTTAATTAAATTTGATTAATGACATATCATTAATAATTAATAATTTCTCAAAAAGTAAAAACTAATTAAATTATCGTATCGATAACACTCTTTATTTTTCTAGCGTTAGCTATCGACTAAAGAAAGCGTTAATTATAATTTAAAATAATTATTCTTACCTAAATAGCGTGAATACAATGAAACGCCCAATCGCCTCCTCGGAAGCTCTCGAATGAAAATCAGTCGCGATTGTTCATTCGATTGTCGATACTGATATCGAACAAAGATTCAAAGTTAAAGATACAGTTTACTGTATCAATTTGATAAACTGTATATAACATACAGGGTGCCAACGTTGTCTCAAATATTACAAATATTTTATCATTATAAACTCGCAAGGGAATTACGTATTTACAATTTTCTTTTTAAGAATTCGTGAGAATAAACTTCCTTACTACATTACGGGACTATTTATTTTCGAAGTAAAAATTAAAACCATCCGCGTTGTTCCCGTTTGGTTGTCATCAGCGAAAGTGAAAGCGTTCAATGGGAAGTAGGTCAGAATTCACTTATTTTTGGTGGAGGGGGGGGGGAGGCAATATAGGAAAAACGCGCCGAATACCTTAACCTAATATAATACGCGTAGTTTAATAAAATACAGGAAGTGAAAGAGGAACGGCGGGCTAGGTTTGGAGGCGGGGGGTACGATTGAACAGAAATAGAAAGTTAATTTACTGCGGCTTGGAGAGGAAAAACAGGTCCATCTTGAATTAAATGTACCCGTATTCCTTTGTTGAAGTTATGATTTAAATATAATTTAAATATTCGTTTGAGAGGGTCGGTATTCAATTTCATAAATCAATTTTATTGATTGAATATCAATTTAAAGATATTTCTAAGCCATTGAATTTTCTTCAGAAACTGGTTTAAATTGTTTTCTTAATCCAAATAAAAATACGGAAAAATGTTTTGCATTTCCTAAACATATAAAAAAAATCGTTTGACTATAATTGAAATTATATAGGTATGCTTTTTCACATTATCTCATAACAAAGAAAAATTAGTTTATTGTTCAAAATATCCTTTCTGAAAACTGTAATGAGGTTATTTTTTCCATTTAATAGATCAATCTTTTTTCCTCGAAAAAGTTCTGACATTTATATTTTTAATTTTTAAATTAGACGTGCTATATATATATATATCCGTTTTATGTGCTCCAAAACTTAACCCTTCAACAGACAATCGAATTTTAATCGGAATAAAATAGGGTTTTTGATAGCCTGTGCACAGAATGACCCATATTTTTTATACATACCATAAGTAACGTAATAACACAAATATGGCACTGACCGATTTTCGTTTATGATAGACTGTCGCAAAGCGAATGCGTAATCGGAAGTTTCGGATCAGGAAATACGTCACTTCCTACTCTCTTTGTTCGCTGAATAAACGCCGGGTTAGTTTGCTGGTGATAAGAAAGAGCCAAAACCTGTAGAAACGATTAGAGGTCGGGGACGGTTTATCATTATCCATGTTTAAATTGATTTTTTTCGGGGAAAAAATGTAAACAAAGAAATTTACCGGTTAAAATTTCGGAAAATGATTAAAAAACATGTATTATTCGTAAAATTTCAGTTTTTATCGAAAAAAACGTCGTTTTTCCGATTAATTTTTACAAATTTATCAAACAATTAATCGGATAAGACAGAAATGTAAATTACTTGATCAAAACATTTTACGAATAATTTGGAGAGCTTTATCTATTGAATAAAAGTTAACCCTCCCCGACCTCTAAGTAACGATGCCAATTTTTCATAATTAATTCGCCAAAGTAAACCTAATTTTTAATTTTATAAGCTTTGCAATTTTCACTAGGCCTTGCCTGCTTTTTTTTAAAAGTGTGGTGGAGGAGATTTCTTGGGCATCGTTACCTGGCAATTCCAATGACTAGTAAAAACTCGCGGATCGTTAACTTCGTTATAATGTATGTTGCTATTGGCAAATCAGATGATCATTTCCAAAATAGAACGTGTCATACTTATGTTATTATTTTACTTCTGGACCTACGCGACTTATTTCCCTCTGCGAAACACCCTGTATACGTATATAACGTTAAATAGAGATAAATTATAAAAATAATAATTAATATTGATGCGTAATTTTTATCGTTTTTCCAGTTTGAGAATTGGTTTATTCGGTACGTAAACCAGTCTAAGTTCGCCGGAAAAGTCCACTCCAGAACTTGGCGGGCTAAACTTGAACTTTTGAATCAAGTTCGATAAAATGATGAAGAGCTGCATGACGGCTAATCTCTCCCCGGGACACATTCTCTGACCTGAAAAATAAAAATGATATTAGATATTATTGATTTTTATTCATTCGGATATTTTATAGATATTTGCCTAAAACAAAAATAAAGAGCCTCTTCAGTAACGTAAAGGTAACATATACCTGGTCCCCCCCCCCCCGTTCCGCCGCCACTGCCAACTTATTTTTGGCACTCTTTTTAATTATATTTCTTTTGGCCATTATTAGTTGCACAAGAGCCCAGTTTAGGCAAGTGTAAGATTGCTGTGCCCGACACACCCCCCTACTGCAGTTAGAGGTATTTAACTTTAATGAGGTTGGATTACGATGCTATACTAATAACCGTGTCCCGCAATAAGTCAGACTGTCTCCCTTGGTTTAAGCATGGGCAAACTACTACAGGACTCGTAATGTAAGCCTATAAAACTTCGTCTTCCAAATGTCGCTTTGAAATTTTACGTGACGGGCAGCGCCATCTAGTGAAGTTCTTTGAAATACAAATTTGGAGTTGGAGATTTGATTATTGAAAGGTAAAATTAACGCCGAATTTCCATGTTAAGTTATACTAATCTATTTTATTAACTAATATGATAAGAATGTTTGAATATCAGATATTCATGAGAATATATTTCAATCTAATCTTTGCGAAACGGTTGAAAAACTCGAGGAGGCACAAAATAGCCCTCGTAATGAATCTTCTAAAAGGCTTAATTAATATCGAATGGATATTCAATAGAAAGAGTACAGCTCAAGACGTAATATTAACTTCATTAATTACTGGTAAAGCTAATTTTTCCATGAAAATGGGCATTATTCTTCAAAATCATTATCTTCAAATAACATTTTTCGGGGCCATAGCTAAAAAAATATTTATAAACTCGTAAATCAGGCTAGCGTGATACTCGTCATTTTGTACCATATTTTTAACTCTCGCGAATTCCGCACGGTAGCGCTCCAGTCGAATAGCGCGACAGTTAGAAGAGAAATACTCTATGGAAGCTTCGTATGAAATTGCGAGTCCTGTAGTAGTTTGCCCATGGTTTAAGGAGGAGGATTTCGTGTTGATTTGAATAGGGCGCCCTCTATTGCAGATAAATAGAAGCTGTTGAAAAATAAGTAAATAATTAAGATGGGCTTGATTAGTTATGAAAACAATTTAATAAAATATATTTTTAACTTAAAAAATAAATACTTTCGGTAAGTAATAATTTTAAAATGTGGTTACCTTTAGTCAATGTAGTTAACCTAGATGGCGCTCCAGTGCAATGGAAATAAAAAAGAGGAATTTTGGGGAAAGCAAGTCTGACTTATGGGCGCCATCCGAAAGCTTTCGTAAATTACCTCCTAAAGTTAAATAACCCTGCTATAGTCAAAGTACGATGAGTCCAAGAATAGGGATCGTGCGGTAAATTCCACTTTAGTTTATACTAACGTCTTGTATGTTAAAAATACCTAATAGTAGAGAAGACTGTGATAATAATCATACCCCAAAACGTTAGGGCGTAGGCAAGGTAGGCCATGGCTTACTTTAAAATTTTAATGAGGTCCCGATATCCTACTAAGCGGACCCCAAATTAGTTGAAATTAGAAAACACGTTTGTGGGGTTCACTTTTAAATTCCTTAAGCGTAGAAATTGAGAATTAATAACTATAATTTTCTAGCTTTACGAAATAAAAATGGGCCCAAAACTCCTTCTAAGGGGCAGACATTTTTCAAAGGGGAGAGCCGTACATAATCGAAAGGGGGTGGTACTTTGCGACTTTATTAGTGCATTCATAGCCTATCAAGGGGGGCATTTGCAACGTTTGACCCAGCATCGGGCGCCTACGAAGGGGTCAAATACATAAAATTTGGGGACCTCTTTTACCTGGGCAACCTAAGCAAAACATTCTTTCACAGCCACTGAAAGTAAACGAATCAACGAGAAATTGTAGATATTAACAGCATTATATTGTTATACTTGGTGCCAAATAAATTTCAAATCCGAGATAATTTTCGTTTCGCTGCTACGGTTACTTGCATGGAAATTAGCTTATCGATCGTTCGATAATACCTCGGATTTGGCGACATCTCGGTTTCGCAGCTAAACTAACATTATTTTCATGGTTAAAATTTATTTACTTGTTAGTATAAAGTTAACTTCCTGGCTGTTTTTGTTAACCATTGGTTTAATTTGATTATTAAATTTGGGAACAATATTTTTAAAATTCATAAAGCATCAGGTAATCAATAAGTGAAATCATAAGTGTATAATATTGTTACATAAGACTAACGAGGTATGGAAATTATTAGTCCATAATTAATTAAATAATTAATAAAGGTAGAAAAAAAATTAAGCTCTATGGGTTTGGAATGAAGACTTTCATGGTTAAATTAATTGTGATAATATTTACGAGCATTTTAATTTACCCGATCACGATTATATATGAAAATATGTAAACTTTGATGTTGTAGTTCGATTACTGACTGTCTCTTTTATTTGCCTGGTTAGGTGTCATTTATTTTCGAATATAATATGGAGGAATAAAGAGAGATTAAAGAACATATAAATTTAAACGAGGGGGGGGCGAAGAAAGAGGGAAGAGTCCTGGACTCGTCGAAAAAATAGATCGGCGGAGGGGTCCGGGTCCAGTGGACTCTCTTAAAAATATACACTATTTACAAGTCTGGGTATTCAGGTTGAAACCTATTCTCAGTCTATGGTTAAACCTGGTGGCAGACATATAAAATTCGTTGCACACCGTAAAAATCATCGTACCTGGTTTAGTATGGGATACATTTATAAACATGAGATTTTGTAAAACTACTTTGACTTCGCGGCTGCAAAATCTGACCCGAAATTTTTTTTCCAAGTTTCCTACTTTAAAATTTATAAATGCGAGGCCCTAACTTTTGGAGGTTTTTGAAAACTCGTCCGCAGCCTGCCTCGCGGGAATGCGCTTTTAATTTCTTCTTTAGGCCTACCAAGAATGCATTTATTTATACCCAAGGAGGATGACTGTGTTAAGACAGCTTGCGGAAATTATGGTCTAATTTACGCCCATTTCAACATAGTCACTCTCCCGCAGTAGATATTAATACATTCTATACATTTCTATAAAATATATTTTACAGTGGAAATGTTTAAAGGTAAAAGCGGCACGTTCTTATTTGAAAATAGACCATTCTATAAAATACTACTTATGTGGTTATTTACTTTTGTGTATAGAGAGGCAGAAGGTTTGGCCCGATTTTTCACGAACCAGGGAGGCTCAAGAAAGGATTATCTGGCAAACCTCCTAACCTAGTTGTCTGGATAAATAGTGGATTTTCAATCAAAATCCTACTCATTTAACGGTTATAGTTTTATACAAACCATTATAAATAGATAATTAACTATATCTCATTAATTTTGTAAATAGTTCGGTTAAGGGCGTACTATATTTTGAAATATACTATCATCACTTAGGCTACCTTAGCTATATTTTGAAAATGAACTTTATGGGTGACGCTTCAGAAAATACCAATAAAATAGGAATGAGCATAAGCCAAAATTTTTAAATCAAAGAATAAATAAGATTGCAAGTCCTACTGAAATAGCGCCATGTTGTCTTTGTGAAAGTAATTGGCCTGTTTAGCTAAGAATTTAGAATTAGCTAATTTGAAAATCGGTAACTTTGTTTTTATCTGGCGGTAAAAATGTTAAATTTCCCACGATTTGCATACCGTATGAAAATGGAATGTGATTTTCCGGGGCTTTAGCTTTGCCATTGTTAAGAAACCTTTCTGGTCTAAATGTTTTGGGATCACCCCACGTTTCCGCATCCATGTGAACGGCCCAAATGTTAGTGATGACAGTTGTATTGGCTGGAATTTCGTATCCCCCGACGCTGGTGTCTCTCTGGGTACTGGGAAAAAACGGATCATATCGGTGCCTACGTTATTATAAAGGCCTGTGCAAGCTGCTCAGCTAGTGGGTGACAGGAGCTTGCGACTTACGCGCAAAACCAATAGGTGGCGTACTTCGTTGTCTTTTACTTTACAAATATTTCTAGATTCGCGCCGAAAGTTTGAATCGTTCGGCGGGCTAATTTTGCTAATATTCTGTCTAATACCATTTTATTAATGAAATTTTAACTGAAAATCCTCAAAATAAAATCTAAATAATAAAAAATGTTACAATAGGCCTTGGCAAAAAAATTATCAGTTAAAATAACCTAGTTTTATAAATAACAGTATTTTCTAATAAATTGATTATAACTCATGAATTAATTAGAAAATAAAATATTATCTAATTTATTTTAGTAATGAAAGATTTTGAAAATATCTTACTTAAAAATCGACAAACATTTCACCGCCGCGGAAAAACCGCCTTCCTCCTTATAAGGCACCGACTCGACAATGATTATACGCGGGAACTTCGGAAATTCAAAACTCTAATGTAAAGGAAGAGCGCCTCTATCGAAAAATACCGGCGAACTAAAACTTCCAAAAATAAAAATGAAATCAGACGCTTGCACAGGCCTTTATAATAACGTAGGCACTGATCATATATTTTCAGTTTCAAGCTGAAAAAGTTACCGTTGAAAAAGTTTAATACTAACCGCCTTAAGACGTTGAGTGGAACCAACGTTTTAATCCTTTGAACTTCTAGTATCAAAGCGTTGATATATTGAAGAGAGTCCCGATCATTCCAACCAATTAGTCTTTCGGTTCCACAGACGCGAACTATTTCTTGGTACGCCTTTCCTTGTTGTTCCTGGTGTTTGGCCAGAAGCATCAAACTCCATTCGAGAGTCGTCCGCGTAGTTTCGCTCCCTCCCAACAGAAAAATCTGAGACGTTCCATTCAAAATGTCCTCTTTTAAGATAAATTGAAATGTTAATTTACTTGAAATGAACCGAAGTTATCGAAATAGCGCTCAGAATCAGAGGGCGTTTTCCTTATGAAAATGATGAGAAAATCGAGTCAAATAAAAGCTAATTTCCATCCCCGTCTTTTGACGCGATAAATTTAACTTGGGAGTGGTGGGTATAGCTATTTCTATATATAAAAAATGGATTTATAAAAACAAAAACGTTTTTTTTCGGCCTAGGAGTGCGCAAAATTTCTAATTCGAGGCCAAAATGTAACTTCATAAGGAAAATGCCTCCAACATGGGGAGTATAGCAGTCTGATAACTTCGGTTCATTTACTTCTGTTGATATGTCATACGAAGCTCGAAAACGAGTAAAAATGAATATACTTGTAAAACCATCTTCTCCGTTTCTCCTTTTAATTTCCATCAGGGAATGGTCTAAAAAGTCTGTCAAGTTGTGCGGATCCAAGGTCCTCTCGTGGTTTTCAATTTCTTTACTATTAACATTAAATGAAATCTTAAGTATGTGCGATATACAGGGTGTTCCCTAATTGGTGGTAGGACCGAGCGTCTACGGGTTCTACGGATTTTTTTAAGACGAAAATATTTAATGGCATTTTTCCGATTTAGGCCACCATTTCGAAGTTACGAAACGATTGAGGTATAGACGACCTCTTAATTTAACATCAGCACGCGGCCGAAATAAAAAATCTTTCTCGGCGAAGATTTACGAATGAATAAAATATTCACGCGCTCACCTACCAAATCATTTTGTTGGGACGCGAACGCCCAATTCTTTCGCCAGGTTTTCGTGGAATCTTTTAGCGTGTAAAAATTTGGTGCGAGCTAGAAATAGTGCAAAATACACGCTAGCGATACTAGCTTTTCAGTTGTCATCCACGCTTGTATTTTGCGCTAGTTGCGTGCGCTTGCGAAACTAGATAGGGACCATTGAATTGGGAATAGTACCGCTAGAATGACAATTTTAATCTGCCTTCCGCGAAACAAATTTTTCAAAATTGAGAACTCTATCATTTGTCGGTGGCGCCATTCGCTGATAGCAGTGGGAACTATACAGGGTGTCTCAATTTGCTCGATCAGGCAATTTTTCTCAAAATGTATTTATGCTAGGGTTCTGAAATTTTCAGGGTTTATTTGTTAGGTATGGAAGGCTTTGGTTACTAAATTTCAGAAAAATCGAACGATTTTGTGCCGATTTCTAAAATTTATTTTTTCACCGGTAGGTGTCACGCAAAATGTTTCAATAGAAAAGTTGTAGGGCATAGTCGAAAGTGTAAAAATAATTTTGGTTCGGTTGAAAAAGACCTATTTTTCACTGAGTTTGGAGGTTGGGGGAAAAAACAAGTTGTACTAGCAGGCAATGGCCTTTAACGAATTGTAGGAAAAATAAACAAATAATTATTAGCCCAAGTGACAAATGTTTTTTAATGACTTCTACAAAATGTTTTCAAAAATGCCACCTTCTGATGCAATGCACAAATATGCACGATGTTGCATATTGCGAAATGCTCCCCGAACCATTTCTGGAATCACCCGGCGACATGCTTCGATGATTCTTTGTCGTAAATCTTCAACGCTCGTCACAGGTGTTTGGTATACGTAGTCCTTTACGAATCCCCAAAGAAAAACGTCGAGTGGTGTTAGATCAGGGGATCTTGCAGGCCAACGAACAGGACCAGTTCTTCCGATCCATCTTCCAGGAAACTCGTCGTTTAGATATGCAACCACGTCACGATATTGGTGAGGTGGCGCCCCATCTTGCTGGAACCAGATGCGTCTGTACTCGGCCAGAGGAATGTCGTCCAACACGTTGGATATTTCATTTTGAAGGAACTCCAAGTAGTTTTGACCGTTCAGACGATTTGGCAGGAAGAACGGGCCAATAATTCTCTCACCTAACAGACCAGCCCACACATTTAAGTGAAACTGCACTTGGTGGCGGTGAGGAAATCCCCAGTGTGGATTCTCGTAGTCCCACATATGTTGGTTTTGACGGTTGAAAGGCCCATCTCTTCCGAATGAACATTCGTCGGACATCATTAGTTGATCGTGAAAATCCTGGTGTGCGTCAGCCATGAGGAATAACCAATTGCAGAAGTCGAGTCGGCACTGTCTATCACCGTCATGCAGTCCTTGGTGAAGTGTCGCTCGATAAGGATGAAAATGGTGTCTTTTGAGTGTTCTCCAAACGTAGTTTCGATCCAACCCTAAGTCAAAGCTGGCAGTCCTGACGCTCGCTCGAGGTTAGGCGACGAAGTAGGCAAGTATGGTGTTTTCCATGTCGATGTCCTGGAGACCACGACCACGAAACCTCGGATTGATATTACCCCAGTTGTCGAAGTCGCGGACCACTCTAAGAACCGTCGTATGACTTGGTCTGCAATTGGGAAATCTTCGTCTAAATAACTGACTTACTAGAGTAGCATTACGACGACCTTCTCCGTTAAATAATTCTAGCATATGAGCGCGCTGATCTCGAGTGTAAAGAGGCATACTGGACAACAATCGGCCAAGCTGAGATAATGTTTTAACTTTGAAATGTAAACGCTTTAAATACTACTCGGACAATTGATATTTCACGTTAAAAAACAACAAAAGAAAAATAAGCGCAATTTTTGGTCTACAAATCTTTGTTTGATGATCTTACTCGTAACCACGTCGAAATGGAAGACGCGGTCTTTGTCTACTTTGTCTAATTAGGTGTTGAACGTAATAATTTTCTTTAACAATAACTTTTTGCAGATCTGATTATTAACTACATAGCTGAAAGCATAAGTTCCCTAAAATAAATGTACATGTGTGTTGTGATTATGTACGATTGTTTACGTTAAAGGCTATTGCCTGCTAGTACAACTTGTTTTTTCCCCCGACCTCCAAACTCAGTGAAAAATAGGTCTTTTTCAACCGAACCAAAATAATTTTTACACTTTTGACTATGCCCTACAACTTTTCTATTGAAATATTTTGCGTGACACCTACCGGTGAAAAAATAAATTTTCCAAAACGGCACAAAATCGTTTGATTTTTCTGAAATTTAGTAACCAAAGCCTTCCATATCTAACAAATAAACCCTGAAAATTTCAGAACCCTAGCATAAATACATTTTGAGAAAAATGGCCTGATCGAGCAAATTGAGACATCCTGTATACTATACAAGTACTTTGAAAGTGATAGATGGCGCCACCCGTATAATGATAGTGTTGACGGCAGGCTGAGAAATAAGTTTTTTTTTTAAACTGGTCCTGTGGCCAGTAGAACCTAGGTAGTTTAATTAAAAACTGGCCACTTTCCACTTACCATTTTTAACCTTCAAAATCAGGCTTTCATAATTTATGGTCAAATAGAGTGTAGAATATACAGACTCACAACACCCAGTCACCCACCCATGCACACAATTGACACAAGGCCAAGCACACAGCGTAGAAGCAAAGGCCAAACAATTTTAGGGATTAATATAGTATTTTTTTAATGAACTAAAATCTTGAAAGGAAAAACTTTGAATTAATTAAGTGGTCACCAGGGCCACTAACACTCCAAGCATTTAATTTTTAAACTGGCCCAGCTAATTTTTAAACTGGCGATTGGCCTGTGATAGTGCCTTATTTCTTACACTGGTTGACGGCAAAATTTCAGAATTGGTTTCGAAAACCCACGACTCCCGAACGCGCCTATGTCCTTCTAGCGGTACTATACCCAATTCAATGATCGGGATTCGCTTTTAGCGTCGATCAAATCCTACTGGATATTTTCACGCCCAAGCGAAATTTTCAAGCAGGACGTCTACCCATGAGACTACATTCAGCCAATGGGGAACTGGTTGTAAATTGTGATTTGTTGCGCGAAATTTACAAAGAAACAAAAGAAATTGAAAAATAAGAAAAAAGAAAAACAAGGGATTTTTAAGAGAAAAGTCAATTATTTGGAATCGTCAATTTAAAGAGCATCGCGACCTTATTTATTTACATTTTTATACAAACACGGTAAAATGTAGAGGTCACTGTGAACGCAACACGCTACAAATCCACGATTATGGTGGCTTCAGCGCGGAAAAAAAATAAGACTTAATCATGCAAAATAAAAATATCTCAATCGTTTCGTTTACTCACTACAAGCTCCCATGAAAACCCAGCTTAAGGAGGGGAAGATCGTGTGCTCTCTCTCTATCTCTCTCTTGGTCTGGTGTCTTCAAGAAGCGAATACGTTTGAAGCAATTTTGATTTTTCTACAACTATACCAAGACCTGGCCTCAACTACCCGCCTTGCCTGTCAATTACTGCAATCTGAATGCATAAAACTCCCACTTGACTGAACCTTACCCGACCCGAAATTAGAAGCGAGGCTTCTGATACATAATATAAGATTGTTATTTTATCCTAAATCGTATTTACTTATTGTTTAACTGTTAATCTAATTTGAATTTCCATTTTTTACCTATATATCTATATATATTGTAACTCTAATTTTGATGTTTCTTAAATAAAGCTTGTTATACTCTCTCTGGCCGTGTTGGCGGAACATATCCTCCGGGAATAATAATAATAATAATAATCAGCTAGGCTAATATCCAAGGCCTAAGTCATCCGGCAGTCGTGGCAACACATTCCCTGTTAACCTGAAAACATTCTTGCTAAAAGCCAAAGTAATGTGATGCAAATTCTCACACTAAAGCGTCTTCGATGTCATGGATAGCCTTTTTGGCTCCTCGTAGGCGCGGGTTTAATAACAAACAGAGTTCCTTCAGCGATGGGAAGTAGGCGTGCAGAGTGGCCGATCCGAAATATCTCTGAATGTAAATCTGATAGTCGTGCAATATTTTCGCCATGGGATCCCCTTCGTCGTAGCGTTTCCCGCAGATCATGGAATATATCACGTTATCAATCATTTGAGACATCAGATCTTGAACATTCACCTCGTCTTTCGACTCAAAGTTTTCCAACTTCGACAATGTTCTCGTCAGTTCGTCCTAACACGAAGTCGAAGTGAAACCAATTTTTATATTTCGCCTCAAACCGAGGGGCTGATCACAATCCGTAATCGGAATACAAGCCTGTAGCACTAAAGTGATTACGTAATCGATTACAGATTCATCGCTACTAAAGGCTCTACTCGCTGTAATCGGTGTACAGAATTCGAGGAAGTGGTTAGCCCCTCGCCCCAAACACTTGGTTTTTTTAACTATCCCAACATACCTTGATGACCTCCTCAACTTTGCTTTTCCCCATTCCAATCTCTCGGAGAAGGGTTTTATTGAATCTCATGTGATCGATCCACAGTTGGCCGTTCATGTTTATAATGTCTGTATTTTACGGTTGGCATATTTTATATTTCGGACGTATTTTATTATTTAACTTATTAAATTTACTTACTTTCATAAATATCTGTAAATTTGAAAGCATCGAAAGGTCTGCCAGAAAAGTCATTTTTCGAAAACGCTTCCTTAATCGACGCGATGTCATTTAAAACTATCGTGTATTGTCTTCCCAGATAAAGTCTACGAAGGAGTACAATCGCGATTAAGATTAATTCTAAAAGAGTCCCATATTTATGATGGCCATTTACATTTCAAAATGTAATTATCTCGCATATATAGGATTCTACTCTGATCAACAAAAGGAAGTGACGAATTATTCACCCAAATTGGCGTCGCCACTGTCGAAATTTATCTCTTTATTTAGTCCATGGACAGTAAATTAAGAGGACAGGTTTTCGATACCCTTCCACAGTGCATTTTATTTATCCCCGCGTATCAATCTGCTCGAGAGACTCCGAGGGAGTCTTGCAAGGTCGTTTGTACCACGTGATCTTAAAATTTCAAAATCTAATGCGGTTGATATTGTTACGTAATATTTTGCGCTTTATATTTTAGTAATTTTTAATTTTGGTTTTTCAATTCAATAAAAACTATCAACTGATATTTAGTATATCATATTTAATCTATAAAAACGTGAAAAAATACCTTTTGGCGTAAAAATGTACTTCGTGTTTATCTTTTTTCTTTTTTCGAACAGTATCGTCCACTCTTAGCGATACTTGTTTTTTTTCAAATAATGTTGGACGATTCCCTTAGTGTGATTGGTTTACGGGGGCTAAAAACCAGGCTTTTTACCGATCCTCTAAAATCTACTATCCATGTTTAGTCTTTTATTTTGGTTTGCAATCTTTACGACTTTAAAAAATATAAAATCTCCAAACGTATCAGTTTTTTTTAGCAGCGGAACACAATGAGAATAAAAATTAAACTACTAAACAAAAAGATAAATTTTTACGGTGTCTATGTTAATTTAGCCGATTTTGTTGGTCGAAAACAGAGAAAATCGATAACTTTGAATTTAATAGTTAATTAGTTATTATAGCGATAACGTTATGATTAAAGTATTTTTATTTCAGCCTTGGCACTGAGCAGTACCGTAAGTCTATAGTGGGTCGAGTAATCCAAACAATTACGTAAAGCCTTGCGTCGACTGACGCGGAGTTGAGAATTGACGTCGTACCCAAACAATTAAGAGAAAAATAGGAAACTTCAAAAAAAAAAATGATCACGTGCCACTATGACGGCGAGGCAAATATTTGTTGACCTAATGACTTAATCTGAAAATATTTCTCGCCATTCTATAAATTTATCTCAATGTAACAAGCAGAATATATAATAAATTATAAAGTACAAATAATGATAAAATTCTTACCCAAATATATTTCCATATTTAGCTCTTAGACGGTTAAAAACTTTGTGTGGTTTTTTCCCGATGAATGGCATATATCCAACGAGTGGTAATCCCGTTGGTCCCGCTGGAAGCGCGTACTTTTTCTTCTTCATTTCTTTCGACAGAAGCATAATAATCGCGCTCACTATAAATGCTAACAAAGCAATTTTAAGCTCCCCGCCGCCTCGCTCCAGTTCTGTCAGCTTTAGCATTAAGGAAAACATTTCGCCACTACATCCAGTTCGACTCGGAGGAGAGTCTTAAGCCCAGCTGGTCAGCGGCGTAGTCCTTTAATACGGAATATCGGCTGATAATAAGTGATCTTTGAATAGCGTTAAAGAACTGATACCGCTATCATATCTACTAGCGAGAGAGCGCTATAGTTGCCGAGTCAAACAAATACAAAATGATAGGAAACCTATTGGAAATTTCAGCCCGTGTTATTGGACTATTCTCGAATATTGAACCAGGATATGATTAACATTCGCCGCTTTTAGAACGCGTCAAGGTGGATCGTGCCTTAAATGAACAATTTGAAAGTCGTTAACCTCATCCATCGCGGTAATAATTCCGCTGACATCTCGAGATTTCGGATACAAAAACACTGGTACTAGAAAAACAGGAATTAGCTGGTTCCGTTTTCACAAAACTAAACAAATGTTTATGTACTGTTGAAAGTATACCCAGTGACATAAGATTTGTAGGGACTACAGCGCTTTCCTTAACAGCATTTGTTTAATCAGCATTTTCCAAAACAGCATTTTTCAAATCAGCGTTTTGTCAAAATAGCGCTTTGTCATAACAGCGTTTCTTTATACAGCGTTTCCCAAAACAACAAATTGTTCAAACGGCGCTTTGTCATAACAGCGTTTCTTTATACAGCGTTTCCCAAAACAACAAATTGTTCAAACGGCGCTTTGTCATAACAGCGTTTCTTTATACAGCGTTTCCCAAAACAACAAATTGCGGTTTGTCATAGCGGCGGTTTTCAAAACCTTATTTTGTCGAAACAGCGTTTCCCAAAACGGCGCTGCTTTCTATAGCACTAATACTATAGGCCTATTGTAATACATATTTTTCTGGAATTTCGGCAAATTTCATTACCTAATGATTTCTGCCGATAGTTAGTATTGCAAACTTACCTAACCTAACCTAACCTAACCCCTGAAGTTCATATGTACGTTATACATTTTCCATCGTCCATTCATATAAATTTGAAGAAACCGCTGTCTAGACCAAAACCGCTGTTTTAAGAAACCGCTGTTTTGACCAAAACCGCTAATTTGAGAAACGATATATTCAGAAACGGTGTTTATGGAAAAAGCTGTTTTGACAAACCGCTCTACTGAGAAACGCTTAACCAAAAAACGCTGACTAAACAAAACGCTCTTTCGACAAACCGCGGTATTGAGAAACGCTATTTCCACAACCGCTGTTTTAACAAAGCGCCGTTGCAACAAAATGCTGTTTTGAAAAACGCGTTTTTGAAAACGCTATTTTAACAAATGCTATTTTAGTCAAGCGCTCTATTCCCTACATACCGTGACATAATAAAGAAAATCTAGACAAGAAAAATCTCAAACCTTTATTAATTCGTTACCTTTGTTTAGAAAAGTCGTAACTCTATCTTTAATAAGCCAAAGTTACGTTGTTTTTAATCTAATTTAACGAATGCGAAGATACTTAAATTTGGCACAACGTTAGTATATTAGGGGTAAGTACATTCACTACCGACTAAATTATCAAGGCCCGTGCGCGCTCTATCCGAAGGGGGGTACTTTGACTGAAGGATTACGCGTATTTTCCCGGTAGATGGCGATCTTAAGTCTAATTCTTTAGGGGTTATTCGTAAAATCGCAAAGTAAGGGGCAGTTCGCTATGATAATATTCAAATTGCTTTCAAATGCGCTTTCTTTCAATTTTCAAGACGATATTGCTCGAAGAAAGTATATTTCCGTGTAAAGTGACCATAACATTCCATAATAAGCGAAAACAACAAAGAATAAAAACCTTTAGGCCTACAACAATTTACAAAAAATTAATCATCTAAAGTTTAGGATCTTATTTTTATTGCAACTGATCAATCACAGTTCCCATAGTAATACTTTCTTGTCAAAGAAAGCTATATTCTTACAAAATATCACAATTTCTTTTTGGTAAAGAATATTTTTTAAACTTTATCACCTAAGCTTTTTTAAAACATCACAGCAATATTACTTAATATGAGTAGAGCTATAAAACGTGAGGTAGACTTGTATCTCATTAATATTTCTACATTTTTAAAACATCACAGCAATATTACTTAATATAAGTAGAGCTATAAAAAGTGAGGTAGACTTGTATCTCATTAATATTTCTACATTTTTAAAACATCACAGCAATATTACTTAATATGAGTAGAGCTATAAAAAGTGAGGTAGACTTGTATCTCATTAATATTTCTACATTTTTAAAACATCACAGCAATATTACTTAATATGAGTAGAGCTATAAAAAGTGAGGTAGACTTGTATCTCATTAATATTTCTACATTTTTAAAACATCACAGCAATATTACTTAATATGAGTAGAGCTATAAAAAGTGAGGTAGACTTGTATCTCATTAATATTTCTACATTTTTAAAACATCACAGCAATATTACTTAATATGAGTAGAGCTATAAAAAGTGAGGTAGACTTGTATCTCATTAATATTTCTACATTTTTAAAACATCACAGCAATATTACTTAATTTAAAAAATGAGTTGAACTATAAAAAGTGAGGTAGACTTGTATCTCATTATTATTTAGACTTTACAATATACTTTTTTCTGGTGCAAGAAAAAACCTTTTATCACCTTATTAGTTTTAATTAAATTTACCTAGTTACTTTAGTTTTTAGGCCAAAAAAAATTCGATTTAATAAATTTTACTTACAAATAAGAAGTAGTACATCCACATGTATTTGTAAGAGCGGCAGTGCCTGAACGATTTTACGTACTTGTATCGTCGCGAAGCAGACGACGCTTCACAAACACGGCCAATACATTCGTGAAAGCTGGCCGCAGTTTTCGACGAATAAGCGCCTCTTGCGGCTATTGGTAGCGAACTAAAATTGCCAGAAACAAAATTCGGTTTCGATGGGCGCACGGGCCTTGATAATTTAGTCGGTAGTGGTACTTTGGTTCGAATTTCAAACGTCCGAACGGTGGAACAAATTGTCGAATTTCATTCGTCCGGACCGCCGAAATAACAAATGTTTCAATTGTTCGAATCGGACAACTTGTTTGTTTCATTCGTCCGAATCGGCAGCATCACCTGTCTGAATTCTGTCGCTAAATTAGTATTTCTTATTGCTGTTTTTTTTGGTCTGGATTTTTTTTAGTGCAAGAATTAAAAAATTTTCATTTGGCCGCAATAGTAAGTGGGAATTGCGTTGAATGTTGTGAATATTTTAGGTTAGGTTAGGTTAGGTTAGAATTGGTTAGGTTCACCTTAATGTTACTATTTTCTTATATTAACAATATTTAAAAAAAAAACAACCAATTCCTAATGTTCGAAAAAACGGACAAACGATTATTCGAACAAATGAAATTCGCCAGTAAAGTTAACATAAATTAAACGACTAAATCACCAACAAAAGTTGTGATACATTTTTCGGGCAAATGAAATACGTTTACGGACATACGATCCTGTTTTCCGGCATTTGGACATTTGTACCACCGTTCGGACGAATGAAATTCGAATAAATGTGCCCTAATTGTATATTATGCCCTTAACAAAATCCCGAAAGAGCCCAGGAATCTGACAATTTGCGAGTGGTAGTCACCCCGTTTTGGCCGCCTCTTTGTACAATTATGATTTTCCAAGCTTAGTGGATCATATTTTTTGTTCTATAATTGTCTGGCAGTGCTCTGTCGATAATAAATAACCTAGTCTTTATTTAGATATTGTACACTAAAGTGACTAAACCAATATCTCTAATTACAGGTTAATTAAAAACAAGGTTAAAAAATTAAACATTTTAAAAACTAACATATTTATTAGTTTAACCATAAGTCTATAATATGGTTTCATGAGTTTGGGGAATATTTTACTGAGAGCTAGTAACGGAGTGACGTCATCGCAAGAATAAAATCACCTCCTAGCGAGGCGCTGTCAAAGGCTACGTGTGACACGTTAGCAGTCTGTCTTGTGAATAGCTCTCAGTAAAACTTTTGCATGTGGAGAATAGGAAGCGTCACACTTATGTAACAATATTATGCACTTATAGTTTATCATAAACAAATTTTCGAATAATAGCCATCTTATTTTAAAATTATATATTTATTGTTTATGTTAATTACGTATTAAATGAAAATATTACCTACCCCGTTACTGAAAAATTAGATTTGTATATAGGGAACATTTATTAGTCTATCGACAGTAGGAGATTTTTTTCAATTTGTCTCATTTAATATTAATAGTGTCGTTTGTGGTAAACGAAACCAATTGGCTACAATTGTCCACCATCTTGGAAAATTATTATCATTTAATTTTAAGCGTGCAAAAATCTATTTGAGCCAGATCCTTAAAATTGAACATTTAGGTATCAACTCGACGAGCAAATTGGGGCGAACATTTTCACCCAAATTCAAGATAGTAGAAATTATTAATTTACAAAACTAGCAATAATTATTCATATTTTTCATTTGAAACTTGTAATAAAATAACTTCATTCCACCAATAAACCTGTAACAAATACAACAGAAAAAAATGTATGTTTATATTAAAAAAAATGTATGTTTATATTAAAAAAAATGTTTTAAGTTCTAGTTCAAAATCCACTAGAAGATATGTTAGTACGTTTCAAAATATAATACGTGTCAAAATATAGAATAAGTTTTTCGGGCGAAACAACTTGGTGAACAGCACAGTTTTAATCAGCAAAGACAACTGAACAAAACTAACGACGTTGAAAATTATCAGCAATATGGTAAATATACCACTTTGATTATTTGTTCAAAATACTTGAAAATTCTATTTTAAAAAGAATGACTATAACAAGGGTTAATTTCATTAGAGTGGAAAAGTTTTAATGTTTTATGTTATAGTTTACTTAACACAGCATAAAAATATATTTCTCAAAATTAGCAAGTGAAAGTTCTTTTAAAACTAATATAAATATGAATGTTTATGTAATATATATAGAGCGATTGCATTTGACTTAAAGACGGCAGTCGAGCAACCACAGTTAGATTGAGTAGACTACACCCTAATTGTGAATTTCAAGTACCTCCATATGTTGGTTGCTGACGTGGACAAGAAAATTCGGAACTGTTTAAGCTATAAGTGAGGCTGACGCTACATTCGTGTTTTTTTAAATTATTAGTATCCACGTTATTTTTTTTAACTTATTAGTATCCATGTCATTTTTTAACATTTTTATCATCCATAAAATGTGTTTGAAGAATTTTGATGTCCATGAACTTTTTAACATTTTTATTATGAATGTGAATTTTTGAAACATTTTAAATATGCCCATGATTTTTTTAAACATTTTTAATATGTGTATAAAATATTTCTATGGAAAGGCATGATTATTTTTAATAAGTCCATGGAAAAACATGATCAATTTGAATATGTCCATGGAAAAGCATGATCATTTTGAATGTCCATAGAAAAGAATAACAATTTTCAATATGTACATGGAAAAGCATGGTCGTTTTAAATTTTGTCCATGGAAAAGCATGCTCATTTTTAATATGTACATGGAAAAGAATGGTCGTTTTAAATTTTTTCCATAGAAAAGTATGCTCATTTTTAATATGTACATGGAAAAGAATGGTCGTTTTAAATTTTTTCCATAGAAAAGTATGCTCATTTTTAATATGTACATGGAAAATAATGGTCGTTTTAAATTTTGTCCATGGAAAAGCATGATCATTTTTAATATGAACATGGAAAAGAATGGTCGTTTTAAATTTTGTCCATGGAAAAGCATGATCATTTTGAATGTCCATAGAAAAGAATAACAATTTTCAATGTGTACATGGAAAAGAATGGTCGTTTTAAATTTTGTCCATGGGAAAGCATGGTCGTTTTAAATTTTTTCCATAGAAAAGCATGCTCATTTTTAATATGTACATGGAAAATAATGGTCGTTTTAAATTTTGTCCATGGAAAAGCATGATCATTTTTAATATGAACATGGAAATGAATGGTCGTTTTAAATTTTGTCCATGGAAAAGCATGATAATTTTGAATGTCCATAGAAAAGAATAACAATTTTCAATGTGTACATGGAAAAGAATGGTCGTTTTAAATTTTGTCCATGGGAAAGCATGGTCGTTTTAAATTTTTTCCATAGAAAAGCATGCTCATTTTTAATATGTACATGGAAAATAATGGTCGTTTTAAATTCTGTCCATGGAAAAGCATGATCATTTTTAATATGAACATGGAAAAGAATGGTCGTTTTAAATTTTGTCCATGGAAAAGCCTGGTTGTTTTAAATTTTGTCCATGGAAAAGCCTGATCATTTTTAATATGACCCTGGAAAGCATACTCATTTTAAATTTTGTCCTTGGAAAGCATGCTTTTTTGAAATTTTGTCATAGGAAAGCATGTTCATTTTAAATTTTGTCCCTGGAAAGCATTCTCATTTTGAATTTGTTCTATGGAAAGCATGCTCATTTAAAACTTTGTGCTTGGAAAGCATGCTCATTTTATATTTTTTCTCTGGAAAGCATGCTTCTTTTAAATTTTGTCCTTTGAAGGCATGCTCCTTTTAAATTTTGTCCATAAAAAACCAGGTCGTTTTTAAATTTGTCCATGGTCGTCTTGAGTCTGTCCATGACCATTTTTTAAATTGTGCATTACCATTTTTAATTAGTTCATAAACGTTTACAATTGACTAATTTTATTAACGTTGTCTGTTGTTATTGTTTTTACTTGTAGATGATAGGGAATATCGCGTGGCTCCTGGCAACATGCGCGGCTACATCGGCCCTAGTGTCTCAAGACCTATTCGGCGAATTAACGGGAACGAACAAAGTTGAAGTGTTTTCGGCCTATGATTTTACACCATTGACTGATAAATTTATCATTTTAACTATATTGAATGAAACGAGAAAAGGCAGCGCTCTGTTTAAATTGGTCACCGAAGATGGTCGCCGTGCACTCGGTGTCGATGATAATGATGCCGTCTTTTTCGATCACTACAACCTGAACGACCCATCTCAAGCCTGGGAACCTAAGGGCAAATGTGGAGGACCACTCTTTTTGAGAAATTCCCTAAGTAACAAATGTCTGAGCATCAAAGACGGAGCGGACCCGGCACTCGTCGTTTCTCCCTGTAAATCCTCGAAAAAAAAACAACAATTTTACATTATGAAACCCTTTTGCCCCAAAGTATCGATTTAGGCAGTAAAAGTCACCGTATCATAATAAAATACAGTTATGACTAACACCACTTGCGTTATACTTTCTATCAAAGCATCGTACAAATAGTGGTTTCTATGTTTTAGCACGCGATGTTTGGATCTGTCAGGTCAGAGACTGTGTCGTTGTGTCATTGTCAATTAGTATTTTGAAAAGGTGTAAAAAATGTTTCCAACACGAATTCGTTCATAAACTCCTATTATCCTAAGCTAGATAGGGCAACTACTCGATCTCTCATATATCTCTCTATATTCAATGATCATAATAAAATACGCGAAAAAGTAGATTAGTCCATAAATAAAAGGGATAATATAGCTAAATTCTAAACAAATTTGAAGAAATTAAAAACTTACTAATAACTCGTATCAATAGGTCTTCGAGCAAACAAAAACGCGAATCCCGGATCAAATAGATCTTCGAGTAATAAACTACATAAAAACTAAATAAAATAGCCAGAAATTCCAACGGTAGACCGGTTTCGTTCTATTTGGAACTCATCAGTACCGTGCGGGAAATCTGGTTGGCGACTGTTATATCTAAAAGGTAAACTAAGCCTAAACATTAAAAATTTCTTAGTAGCGGCACCTGGACGTCTTAGGAGAGTAAGTAAATATCGCCCTTTATTTTTGTAATATTTTTGGGCGTCTTGGTAGGGTTTTGAACTATCTTTTATTATTACTTAAGCTAGGAAAACCAAGTAATTCACTTTTAAAATGTGTATTTTTATCATCCTTCTAAACATTACATAGGAATTTTAAGAAATTTTAAAAGTTAACCTCCATAGTTTTAAACATTTGGCCCCCATGGTAAGATTTTGGGCTTCCCATTTCAAATATCGAGGTAGGCTACTGCTTGTATGGTCTAACCCTTCAAAGAGCGCTTTATAAATATGCGTGGAAGGAAACGTCAGAAACTTGTAGATTTCGCGAGAGAAGCATCGATCGAAGTTTCGACCCAAGTTGTGGTAAAACTCGCTATACTCATACACTGCCTTCTACATAAAAGGGATTACAACAGCGGGAGAAACATGGATGAAATTAGATCAACAATATAACTACCAGAACCTAAGATAAGTATTTCTGTATGAAATAATAATTTTTAACAAGTCTTTCTCCTCAACCTATTTTCTATTAAAATTCGCTGCAAGATGGCGCATTTGGCGCTTACAAACTTATTCCTATAGACTCACTAAGAAAGCGACATTAGAATTTCTTGGTGGAATTTCTAGATAAAATATTTATGGTAAACGTCCCCACAGTCAAACGAAAGCCATTAGAAGCGGAATTTAATTGATTATAATTAACCTCAGATGCAACTATCAGTTGAAAAATGTAGATTGATTTACCCACGAATTTAACATGTTAATCCTATTTTCAAAATTTTAAAATTTTGATTTATTCGTCGGAAATAGGTCTTGAAAAATTTTAAATGATGATTGGTCGGGTATGCTATAACCTAGTTTTTCAAATGATTCATGATGACCTTTAAATTTTATCATTGTCCAAGAAACTCGAGCAACGTAACCTACTGGTTAACGGGATAATTCGTTAAAAGATTCTTAACCATGAGGAATATTTTTAGAGTATTTAGGATCTGATGTGGATGCCAAAATGGACGGACAAATTGGCAAATATCACGAACATAGGCTTCGGCGCTTTAGTCGGAGGACAGCGGGAGGTTCGCGGATTGCTCCTCGAGCTAGGCCACCGACGTCAGACTTTTGCCAGATCATTAGTCCTTACGCGATGGTGATATAAGCCCACTGAATAATATTTAAAAACATTTTCTTTGAATTTGGCGATAGCAGAGACGGATCCCCCGCCGTAAAAACCCGGAAAAAACGTCAACCGTCCGTAGCGATGCGGCTGCGGACTTAATTCAATTAGGAGCCGTCTATTCAATTCCCCTCCAAGCGGGCCCTATTCATGCCCTGTCCCCCCGCCGCAGTCCCCTACGATGAGAGGAAGGGGGGCAGAAATAGAGGATTAGGGAGAGAGGGAGGCCTGAGAGCGGAGAAAATAGAAAGGGGAACGTTGCGGAGAAAAGGGAGCTTGCATGTAGAATGAAGAAATTCGCCGTATTCTGCGTGTAGATATGCGTCGCTTTCGTGTCACGATACGTAGGATTTGCCAGGATAAATCGACATTTATTCTCGAAACTGATATCTAGGTTGACTTTGAATATCCACGATCACATTTCAAAGATCTTACAACGAATGGGATTTTTAATCACGATTAAAATTTTATTTACACGTGATAGATTGAATGGAAAAGCAAACATTCCGTATGTTGATTTAATACAAAAATATATTTAATTAATTTCTATCAACAAGCGAAATGGAGCCTAAAATATCAGCAAAAAAATCCCCTTTAAGAATATAGAGATGCTTTTTTAAGCGAAAAAGTAAAACTTAAAAAAAACACGAGAAAATCTTCCGCATCTCGAATGGGAGGAATAATAGAACATCTCTTCCGAAAGAATTTTTTTCAGTCGCCACTAAAAAAAAATAAAAAAAAAAACTGTTTGAGCGCGCACTCGAAAAGCCTCTCCCATCCTCCCAAATTAATTCCGTTTTTTTTTCTCCCAAAAGAACTTTACTTTTGGTATAATGATCATTTGATTGACGGGCGAAACAGACCCCGCCCACGAGGATGAGTTCATCTTTGTTCCTCCGGCAGGCAGCGTCGGTCTCTCTCGCGGAATAGGTGACTTTCTCCTCCTACGCCGCCCTCTATGATCTCCCGGGGGAAACAGGCAGCCGAAGGCCTCGCCTTCTTTCTACCTACGGCCAATGTTTACCCTTCTAGTTTGCCAGACTATATCCTAGCGAGCGTATAGTGTTGGTTTTACAGATCTAACCTTTTTTCATTTCTCTTTTTATCTTTCGTTTTAAATTTTAATAAATTTATTCCGTATTTATCGCGTTGTTAGTACACTCCTATTTCGGAAATATTTTCAACAAAGAACATCTATATTTATAACTATTCCACGGAAAAATAATAATGAATGAAAATAAAGGTGTAGAAATCTAAGATCATACTTTTTGGGGAAGGTGGGCTTCTCCACGAACATAGGTGTACGGCGTGTGGAACATTTTTACAGGCGTTGGTAGATCAAAAATAGAGCAAAAATATATTCCCGAAATAATAAGAGGGTACTCCGATCACCCCCTTTAAACATTAGATATAAAATATACAAAAATTGTTAACAAAATTTAAGGTTAACCATTAATGATAACTGAGAAGTAATTGAATTATAAGAGTTAGCTTTACAGAAATCTGAGATAATACTGTGGAGAGTTCCCTAGAATGCTATTGAAAATAAAGTAGTATTTTTAATACTCTTTTACGTGTAAAAAAAAATCCAACAGATTTTCATAATGAACAATTTGCTACCAAAGGGAAAAGTATTTTCTGTTGCATTCATTTTAATTGTAATTTCTGACGATTACGAATATAAGCATTTAATAACGACCAACTCAATTATAAGAATAACTCAACACTTCAAAATTGAGGCTAGTCAAAACGTTTTTGGACTTGCCTACATGTAACTCATTACGTCTACGTTCAACGCTCATAATCTGAAACTTCTACATAAGCCCATAATATTTTCCAAAAGTATAACCAAAGATAATATAGAACTCTGTACCCTAGATTTGAATTCTGAGAACTTTCCGATTGACGGTTTGGTAACGAAGCGTTTACCCACTTCCGGCACGTGACCTCCGAAAAAGAGACTTCAAACGGTTGCTGTATTGCCCTATCTATAGTTATTTACCATGGTAGCTATGGAGCTAATATTTTCGAAGTTAAAACGAGAAGTGGGTAACCACTATTGACTACGCGCTAGGCAGTCATTTTCCGTCTCTGATCACAATGGTTAGTTAATAACTCCAAGTGAAGTACTTCCCAAAAGGATCATTCTAATTATAGAAATTATGGAAATTAGCCGAAAACTGAGTAATTTTTATTATTAAGAGAAGCGAGCCTGATCAAAGAAATTAGAGAAACTATAGATTTTCAAACTATCTCGACGTTTGCCAGCTATTGCTTTGCGCTTGGACCAATTTATAAAAGGACGTGTTAGCTTCTCTGAGACGAAAAATACATTTTTTCTGATCCCCTCTTGACTAGAAAGTGCGCAACACAATCCGCGCGTGTGTAGCCTATTTTATCTTTTACAGTTTTTTAAACATGGCCGTTTCTTGTGATACCTTTGCATCTGCGCAGTCGCGGTTACGCCAATTTTGCCCGATAGAGGGATAGGAATAACAGTGTATCGCGCTTGCTAAAAAAATTCGGTTGCACCAAAAGGTCCCTAAATTAATTAGTGCCAGCTTTGCGTTATCATCTTCGGGATAATATTATTTCATTAGAAGAGATTTACGTCACAACATTAACCCTAACACCTCCCGAAATGAAACAACTATTTCAGTATCTTCTTTAGGTTGAAACGTATAGATCGTTATTGTTTACCCGAGCTAGGTGACTATAGTATAAAACCTTAACTTTTTCATTTAAAAAAAGGGATTATAACGGGCAGTCCTATAGAGAAAATATACTGGAAATGAAGCGTTTCGACGACTTCCGTTCCTTTACTTCCACTCCTTTAAAACATTTTCATTCGGAATCACGACCGCCAACCCATCGGCGTTTCCAATAAACAATTCTATTACACCAATTATCGTTTTAAAACGTCGTTTATAGTCCAAGTTATTTATTGCAAAATTTCTATAGAGCAAAAAACTGAAAAAGAAAATAATTGTTGATCGCTCGCGGAGGCAGAGAGATAAAAATGTTAATTAGGCCGGGTATGATAGAAACTGCGCGGTTATTGATGAAAAAGCAACCACTCGCTCGAGTAGAGCCACTACTCACTCAAACGTCCATCTCTGGCTCTCGAACATACGTATAGGCTGTATAGGCGCGTTTAGGCTCTCCATCAGGAGCGCTTGTACGTCAGGCAGACATGTATGCCGGGGAAACGGTGTTCCGCGGGGAAGCCGAAGTTCACCGATTGGCTGTTCAATTCTCGCGTCTGACAGCCCGAGCGCGGCCGAATGAGGCCGGAACAGCTTCCATAGGCCACCGTCGCGAGGTCTCTTATTTCCAGCCTACCGAGCATCCGTATTAGGAAGAGGGGGACCCAACAACTGGGAATAGCGCGGTGCCGGGGGTAGCCTCGCTGGGGGGGAGCCGGTATAGAGAAATATTTCAGAGTCTATATAGATCGCTATCCTAAGGGGGGAAGAGCGGCACGCAGGGGCTAAGCAAAATGGAGGCCGGCTTCCAGATTAAGCGGAGAATTCCAGGCGTCGCTCGAAAATGGGTTCGAGTTTTCGGGATTAACCGAGTCGAAACGAAACAACGGCGCCACGACGGCTCTTAGACACGCGACATCTCGCCGATTGTCCAAAGACTCGGACAATCGCTGGCCCCTCGTCATTCCGGCTTCGAAAGCGACGATATCCCGGAAGAGGATTTTTGCGTTCGAAATTCCTTTTTCTCTCTTTATCGCTTTTTAAATTCGCCGATGAGCGGCGGACGACGCCTTTTTTTGACTCCGGCGCGCGGACCGAAGAGAGAAAACGATCATATTTAACTCGATTTATCGCTCGCTCCGTGTTATAAATAAGATTATTCAATTAAAACCTTCAATTTTCGGTCCGTTGGGGGTTGTAAATGTAATTATAGCGCTCACTCGGTCGCCTTCCCTTCCAGAGACGCCGAAAGCCCCCCTTGTTATTCAATTTTGACCGAGAAAAGTTATGGACTAGAATGATGTAATATCGCTAACAAGATTTGTTTCCCGGCGGCCCACCGCTAATAATAACCCGAGAAAAGAAAAACGAATACTCCCAAGAAAAGACTACTTTTTCCGCGGTTAAGGAAATTTACCAATAAAGACCACGCTATTTTACGAAACGCTAAATTAATAGATCGACTTTTTTTAAAAGATCGTATCTCGAGTACGGTTTAGAGCGCGTGGATTCCCACTCGACGATTCGTTAACTATCGACCTAATTGAGCAGATTCATTATTAAAGATGGATTACTATCAAAACGCGTTCGAAAGTAGTTGCTCGCTGTCGGGGATGACCAACTCGGGTCAGGACATGAGTTCGTGCTCGGCTTCGGCGGGCGGACATCAACTCGCCTGTTCCCCGTACGCCGAGCTGCACGCCGCCTCGTCGCCATGTGGCCCGGGCGGCTCTTCCGTCAGCGCGGCGGCCGCCTCCGCCGCCGCCGTGGCTGGTATGCAAGTTTCGTCAGCTCACGCGGCCCAGGCCTACCATCACGCTGCCGCGGCCGCGGCCGCCGCCGCCAGGTACACTACGGCCGCCGCGGCCGCTGCCATGCCCAGGTCGTTCTCGGCGCCACCGAACAGCCCCACTGCCGCCGCCGCTGCTGCCGCGGCGGCCGCCGTCGCCGCGGCAGGATCCGCTTGCGGTATGATGGCACGCCCTCGTGCCGAACAAGGAAATATTAATGTTAGTGGCGGAAATCTGAGCGGTAACCTTGTAGGTTCGAACCTGGGAAACCTGAGCGGCGGAATGGTCTCGCCGGGAGGAAACTCTGGCCACCACGCTTCGCACCACGCTCATCACGCCCACGCCGCGGCGCTGCACCATCACCATCACGCGGCCCACGCTGCCCACCATCATCACGCGGCAGCCGCCGCCGCCGCAGCCGCAGCCGTCTTCCCATCAGGAATGACTCTTCAAAGTGAGTTCGATAATACTGATTTGTACCTTGTAAGAATGAGATCTAAGCATGAATTTTACGGGATACTATCGTTAAGCTTTTTTGTTGATTAACTAGAAAGTGGCATAGGTTCTAACTAATCGTCGGATATAGCCGTGTCCTATTGGTCAGCTGCCCAATGAAAACCTCTAGCCATTTTATCACATTCACGAAAGAAAGGTTATTGGTACGATGTGACGTTATTCTTTGAAGTCTCCTCACGCGGGCTATTTTCCATCCGACGATTTGTGTTAACTTTGGACACTTTCCAGGCCGATTTAATACTTACGAATAACAAAAACTAATATCACTAGATTCTTCCTACAAATAGGCAGCAGTTATAACTCGCGGAAAGCACGACCAAAATAATTAATTTCTTAACATAATTTTTCCGTCCAATTCAACATACTGGATTATTTAAACTATTTCATCTAAACTAGCTCTCTTCATATTGGTCATAACAAGAATGTATGGAAGTTACTAAGAATATTGGACTACAGGATTCTGATTCCCATCCTCGCAGCCTTTGTAGCTTAAATTCGTCCGCTTTCCCATTCAAGTTTGCGATATGGTATGACTTTGAATGCCCCTTAAATGCGGACGAACTTTCTCCACAAAAGCTGAGATGATGGTACCAGGGGTTAATGCTATGCTGAAATATTCTTAGTAACTTCAATACATTCTTGGTCATAATATATGAACCGAAATAATTAGCTTCGCAGCCGCGCGTCAACACGCGGAAAGACTGCGCAGATCCGACTGAAAATGCTACGTATTAAAAGCGTGAAAATAAGAAAGATAGGAAATTTTTAAAACCATAAAATATCGTAATTGTACGAGGACATTTTATAATAAAATTAAAATGTAAAACTGGTTATATACAAAAAGGAACAGTTCGTAATAGAGTAGTATCACCTCGTAGTTTTGGCCATGGCCGCCATTTTAGGCGCGTTTTTTTCTCTATAGGAAAAAGCATGGGTGACGTTGCGTGATGTAGCACTGACACTACTCTATTGTACTCCATATCAGTCGCGCTTATACTTTGAGAGATGGCACAGTATATCCGTTGATTGGCGCCAATTATAAAAACCTATTGAAAATAACTTTAACAGAGAGTATCCTACACGTAGAATTATATATTCCCAATAGCAACCCTGACTGCACACTGAACATTAACGTCACAGAAATCGGGTCAGAAACGCACCATATCCAAGTATAAAGATTCACTCGTATTTTTCATTAAACTGGATAAAATGGTCCTGGCACAGGCCATACGCGATTGAGGGTAAGGCGACATTTGGTGGTCCGGGCGGTTTAGGAGCCGCGCGGGCGACCGTCGGTCACCATCTTCGATACAATTATTTTGGGGATAAATTCCGCGTGAAGAGGCTCCAGTCGCGGCGCGGTCTTCCTCTTTTATGGGATATCTGGAACCAAAACGAGGAACATTTTTAGGCTCATTCGGGTCCACTAACCGGGTTAAGATCGGCGTTTACCGTTGTGGAATCCCCCTCCCCCCTTTCTAACTACGTTGGATAGAAAGATAGGCGAGAAGCGAGGAGGAAAATTAAATAATTTAATACTCTGGTTTGTTGGCCCTCGTACCTATAAGGCTCGGCGTGGCCTTCCCCGGGCCTGTGGCCCCCCTCCTGCCCCCCGCGTTCTTCTTTCCCGGCCAGTACGTAAGGAGAAGCTCTTTATTGGGAATAATTCGGTTTAGGAGCAAAACTCGGGCTTAGAATCTATGATGTACAAGCGGACTAGCGGCGTATAACTTAATTTCACTTCTTGTACACTCATTGAACGCCTCGTAGCGGTAAATCTGATAATAACCCTATTACTTCCCAGCCGGCCAATAGAAGATCGCCTTCCTCTTCACTCCGCTCGGCTTTAATTTCATTACTTTCAAAAACGGAGCCACCGCGCGTCCTCGGCCAGGGTCACTTTTAAACGGCGCCGCTTACATTTCTTCTTGTCTATTCATTCGCCACTTGTAAGCGATCGAAAAAGGCAATCTCTACGTTGCCTGTACCCGCTAATACCATTCTTTTAATTGCTCAAAAATTTAAACTCTTTACCATAAATATATATCTTTAACCGACGACAAACAGTAAAGACGTTCACACGTACCCTCATAGCGGTTCCTAGCGTTTCGAAATCTCTTTGCATTTGAGCGACGTTTCAAAACATTCTAATTAAAAATGAATGCACCCAGAAGAAATTTTTTGTATTTTTTAAACAAATAGACAAAAAGTTGCGAGACATTTTCTCCTAAAAAAGGCATACACATTTTATTAGGCGCAAAGAAATCCACGATTGACGATTTTTGTAGAAAAAAGGCTCATGGTTCGCAAAAACCGACTCGATTTCGTCACGAATCGCTGCCAAAATGGTCGACGAAGCGGTTCAGCCGAAGCGATCTGAAACGCTGGGACGCGCAACGGTCACTGTTCACACGACGGGATACAAACGTTGCGGTATGTGTGAACGCGACTATAATCTGTCGTGCCAAGTAAAAAGTTCCCGAATTAATCTCGTGTTGTAAGTAAAATATTTTGCTTGTCAGAAAAGGTACCAAGGCGGAAGATGGGTGCCGTCTAGGTTGGCCAGAGCCTTAATTATAAAGGGGCCTTTAATTCCTACCAAGAAGAAAGTTAGGAAAAACGTTTGGGGTTACTTTAAATTACTTAAAATTTTACTGGATGAAATTACAGGAAGCACAGAAATTGAAATTTCGAATATGAATAGCTATATTTTTCAGGCTTTAATAAATATACACAGGGCCTAAAATCCATCTAAGGAGTTCAAAAATAAATCTTAGCCTACACCTAACCCAAAAGTCCTGGCACTTCCATTGAAGAAGTATATAATCTCGTGTTGTACGTATGCATAGCTTGCCACAAGAATATTATGATATCGTGGTGTAAGTTAATTGCATAGCCTGCCACAAAAATAAAATAATATCGTGCTGTGTAAGTTAAATTCATAGCTTGCCAGAAAAATATTATAATATCGTGCTGTAAGTTAAATGCATAGCTTGCTAGAAGAATAATATAATATCGTGCTGTAAGATAAATGCATAGCTTGCTAGAAGAATAATATAATATCGTGCTGTAAGTTAAATGCATAGCTTGCCAGAAAAATATTATAATATCGTGCTGTAAGTTAAATGCATAGCTTGCTAGAAGAATAATATAATATCGTGCTGTAAGTTAAATGCATAGCTTGCTAGAAGAATAATATAATATCGTGCTGTAAGTTAAATGCATAGCTTGCCAGAAAAATATTATAATATCGTGCTGTAAGTTAAATGCATAGCTTGCTAGAAGAATAATATAATATCGTGCTGATAAGTTAAATGCATAGTTTGCCAGAAAAATATTATAATATCGTGCTGTAAGTTAAATGCATAGCTTGCTAGAAGAACAATATAATATCGTGCTGTACATTAAATGCTTAGCTTGCCAGTAATTGGCTTCACAAGTCACTAGTTGATGTCTATAGTGGTTATTAATTTCTGAGTATCAAGTCTACGTCAATGAGTGTCATATAAGAAATAACTTTTAGTTCTCTCGTTGAAGGTCCAACAGATTTATAAAATGTTGTATTATTTTTATTAAATGGTTTAATTAAAATCTCAGTTTATAGTACAGATTGTTATAGTGCTGGAGACTTAATAACTGTTTTAGGAAACTCACTCGCATCGATTGTGGCAGGCTCTTAAAGGATGACCACCGTATATTAATTGGTGTCGCTTCCTCTCAATTAAAATGGCTGACAAGACCGTCTGCTTGTAGCTTGAAAAACAGATAATAATCCATTGGTCAAGTCTTCGCAACGATGAATGGAGGAGCTCCATTTAAATTCAAACCCAATCTTTCAAAATGGTTTTTATTATAAAAAATAGTTATTATTATTGTCAGCATTTAAGAATTGTAATACCAATTTCTTATATTATGACGTATTCGGCAAAGGGGTTAGTTGGATCCTAGCTACCATAAAATAATCATTGAGGTTACTACTTGTATTTCGGTTGCGTGCTGTATTGAAGCGACAGCGGTGCTGGGGTACTTTTTACATATAGCCTACAAATTGTGTCGCCCCTTTGGATACTAATAATCTTATCAGCTTTTAATTTTAAAACGAAATTCGGATACTATATTATTTTTTTAGTGTACTTTCATTAAGATTTGAACATTTTCAAAAGTATTTTGTAAATTATCTAACTACCCACCTATTTGAAAATGCTGTCCCCATTTTATCAAATCCATTGCCTTCTTGGAAATTCTAGCACCGCCTCCGGGCGGAAATCAATAAATTATATATTTTCCCATAGATGTATTTTAAGACCATGGCTATATAGAATTCATTTTGGTATGCGTTTGGTTTTGGGCTCCAAAAGGGGTTCGAAAAAAGTTCGTTTAATTATTGAACCTTAATAAAGTGGAATATTTAATTCCGTTTTCCAAAATTGATACGAAGCCTATACAGCTCCATCGTAGTTACTAACATAAGAAACTAGCTTAGCAACCTCATTTACAGGGTGATATCCAAGCGCTTCGGTACGCCGAAATGCTTTCTCTAAGCTCCCTTACAAATTAAGAAACTTTCCTTTTCCCTTCCTTAAGCATGTTCAAGTATCCCTTCTCCATCACATGACATGATTTTGTATAAAATATTCTTTGTTTACTTTTTGGTTGACTTTGTCGCGATGCAGTGCTACAATATAAGATATCACAACTTTATGTTTAGTAAATCTCGCGTTCTAACCACCCGATGTCAAAATCATTTTACTTATTCCGTTATGAATAGACATCGCTTGAAAATGGTTGGAGAAAGTAACTAATTTGTTTCACACTAAATAATGTTCCTTTATTTTTTATCTGTATATTATCTTCAAGAAGTGTACCGTTTTCATCCTAAATGACTTAGTAAACTACACTTACTAAATAAACATAGCTTCCATGGACGCAAAGTTAAACTCGTGCAGTACAATGTAGGCCTTGGTTGAGAGTTTTCTGTAGTATATTTGAAAAACGTCAGTGTCAGGAATTACATTTTCATCAGATAATTTATTGTTATTATTATTATTATGTGGTTGAGCATAAAAGTTAACATACTTTCCTTTGAATATATTTGGATTCAGCATATTGTAATAGACCCAGTTCCATAACTGTAAGAAGCTTAGGTCAGATATTAGACTGGGTCTCAATTGTAATTTTTTCCCCGTAGAAACTTTAACAGCCTTAAGTGTGATCTCTAGATATATTAGGTGAAATGTATTCGCCTATACCTTAAGCTGTCCGGAGCTATATCACTACCAACGTTTTACATTTAGATCTTTCAAAAGAGTAGCTCGAGATTGGTAGTAAACTGGGCAGGTCAAAAGGATTCCCATACTGTTTCACATTTCATTGAAAATCACATTATTTCATCGGGGAAAGACGAAATAGCGTACTAATTTTCAAAATTTGTGAATATAATTTCCATAATATACCGTTCTTTCTTAAATTGATATCAAGACTGAATTCAGGTATCCAAGAATATTGGCTACCACACTCGCATACTTGGTATTGTTCTAGTTTTTAATGGCAAAACGTAAACATAGATATCGATGTGTTTAGAATCCCATATTCTTAGGTACCTGAACCTTGTTAAATATACATGAAATATTAGCTACGACGAAGGTATTAGGTTAGAGAGTTTGTAAAAGCGTAATCAATCGAAATGTAAACTCGAAGAGGGCGTTTACAGTCAGTCCGAGTGGCCCAGAAATGATATTCATCAGAACGGAGCTTTTTTCTTCTTTTATTTTTGTTCGTCTTGGGGTGTAATCAGTTTTGGGCTGGAGCCCTCCTATTTTATCATATATACAATAAGATTCCCCCGTTCCGGAATGCGCTTCGAGAGAAGCAGAAAACGGAATCTCCCAGTTAACTCGGTTACCAATTTCATTGCCGGAATCCCCCCCCCCCCCGGGGCAGACGCGCCTCCAGCCCCCCGCCCCTACGTATAAACGCGTTATCCGGTTAAGCGCGTACGTTACGTACTTGTATGTACGGACCAAATTTGATCAAGACCCATAAATCCGAAAATTTGCTGGCCAACATAATCTATATTGGACCGAGGCTTAACTCGTACAACGGTATCTCTTTATTGGGTTACGAGTAGCCTCCCTTAATCGCGTATACCCAAGCCGCAACCTTAACGGGACCGCGCCAGGCCAGTTCTCCAAATGTTCCCCGCCATTCGAGAGAAAAAGGGCACCCGCCTAGTACTTGGAGGCCGTATTTATAAAAGACGAGGACTGCTTTATGGCCGAATTCGACCAGAACTCTCCCTTCAAACGCCGGAATAAAATTCCTTCCTTCCGCGGTTTTACAAGTCGAGACTGGCCGAGATGGACTCTCTTTCGACGCCGGCCCGACTTCGCCGCTGGGCAGGCGACGCCGAGACGAACGCCGCGTCGTACTTCAACGTTTTCTTTTTTGCGGATTTTTCAAAAGGAAGTTTCGCGTCAAAGTGCAGTTAACGTTAATTGGAACTCGTTTCGCGTTCAGGATGCTACGCGGATGCTATTCGGACGTTACGTCTCGCGATTTACAAAAAACGATCGATACCTGAGGTACGAACACTTTCTTATCAAAATCCATTCACTCGCGAAAGAGAGATTAAACTCACGCGCTTATTTTACTTTGGTTATCTTTTTAGTCTAGGCTATGCTAGACCGATGGCATGTCGCAATACGCTAAAACCTATTCGTTTAACAATCGCGTTTCAATTCGAATCGCTCATTATCCGTTTAAAATATCCTATAGAATAATCCATTACGAAAATAGTTGGAAACAATGAAGTTGATAACCCATTAGAATAACTTAGCACAAAAATTGCTGTCTCTAGCTTTATTTTACCCCGTTTGACTAAATATTTTCGGAAATCGTGAAAAGTAGATAGTAGATAAGGAAACTTACGCTATGCAGCAATAATGTTTAAACGTTTCTAACCATATAAGATTATTAGATAGTCAATCTTATAATTCTTAGATAATATACACGTGGAGTTAGATTTTTATTAACTGCCTTAACTAGTAAACAAAATGTGATTTTTTATTAAAAAAAACCTTATAAATTAGAAGAAATAGTGCAAAAAGTACCTCTGATTTTTAAAGCTTTCTTTAAAATGCATTTTAGTAATCAAAAGTGAGATTGACGGTTAACTATATTATTCTTATTTTAAAATAATTATCTGAACATAAAAATTTATACTTTTAAAGCACTTCAATATCTAACAATGCATCGAGCAGTCCGCGATCGGAAATTAAAAATTTAAGGTCTCAGATTAATTCGGGGAATGTTCAAGCTTTCACTTAACTGAAATAGCTTCTAATTCTCGGTTAATAACTAAATAATGATGAATTTTAATTAATTAAGAGATGGTCTTCGAAATAGTGACCCAAGCTATTTAAATTAAATCCAGCCCAGTTGATTTTGAGTAGTGAATATTTGGTGGTCAGTTTTCGTAGTAAGTAACGTAGGAAATAGAGGCTCGCCGTGAATTTCGTAAGGCAGAGCGATGGGATATCCAGGCTAATTTAAAGGAGGTTTGCTAGTCGGTCTCGCGAACAGCGAGCTAAGTCGCTCCAAGATCGACTAATGCTCGGTGCACACAAAAGTTCAGTTTTGGGCCTCAGCAGATGTAACTAAATTGGGCGCGTGCAGTCCGTGAGACTAAATACGCAAACAAATGACTCGATTAATTCGATTCCCGGCGGGTGCAAAGACGGGAAGGCCGCCTCCCTCCCGCCCGCGTCCAGAGTGTAAATGATTGTACTTCAGTGGCGCCTCCCCTCCCCGCTTAATAAGAGGAACAAACTTTCTCCTCGCGCAAACCCGCCATTGTCGTCGTCGGAGAATTGTTTCCCTGCAGGACGTCCCACCGGATATCCGAAATAGCTCCCTGGTACGCGCCTCTCCGCATCACTTTTTAATCGTTTGTTAATTCCTCTTTCACTTTACGCGCGCTATTCGCAATTTTCAATGGAATTCTCTTTCGTGGTATACACGTGCAGTGTACAAAAATACAGTTTTCAAATATATCCGCAAGTAGCGCGATGATTGGCCAACAAAGCCAATGCACCTCGCCATAACTGAACAATAATCTTTAGTTCATTCAACCGTAAGATAAAAATGAAGATCAAAACGGCACTTGCCACAATCATAACGAAGAGCGTACTCGGATTATCGTTTCGAGGCGTGTGCGCAGAAATATTCTGAAGGGAAAGAGCGAATCTTTCTTATCATGCACTGAAATGTTTGTCATCATAGTAAACATTAAAGATTCAGGCGAATTTTGTACGTAACTAAAACTAACTAGATAAAGATGCCCGAATTTTAAAATTCGATTTGTTATCTAAGATATTTGAGGTAACTTGTTACACTGAAAAAGTTTATAACTACTTATAGCTAACGTTAACTAACACCAACACCAATCTAACACAGGGATCTTCTAGCCTTTTATATTGGTAACGGGTATAGTTTCAATTAAACTCTGAAAAAGGCTAAGATATATCTTTCTTCGACGCGAGTTAGATCAGGTGCAAGCAAGCACTGGTATGTTTACCGCTTATAAATAAAATGAGAATACAGTTAATGAAAACTACCTAGTTAGCTTGCTCCGATTTCGAATTGTAGAGAGCCAAATAGAAAAGAGATAACCTTCTGCACAAATAAAGTGTCAAAAGTTCAAATTTACAGTGCTATGTGCTATTGTTATAAATTGAAAAATAAATTAAAATACTATTAAATTTATTAAAGGCCTAGGCTTAGTTAAGAGTCTGACATTTAAGAACATTAACTAAGAAATCCCGCGGGAGCCTGTAGGTAATCTAAAACATTTCAGAACAATTTTGGAACATTTCAAAGTAATTAATTACAATTTTGTTTTCACTGTCGGATTATCCAATAGCTTGGATATGCTTAAGCCTACGGGCCCGGAAAATGCCGAAAGGCAAATGGGCCTGATACGCGATACGAGAACGATCAAGAGGGCCCTAATAAACCTGATGCCCAGGTGCCTGGGTGCTATAGTAAATCCGCCAACGCTTGTTGTAGAATTTGTATTTTTTAACCGTCCTTCTGGTGTAGACCCGCTGAGTAGGTCAAAAGATATCAGGCCCTAACTATATGTCTAGGTTTTCTATTAAACATTTATGTGTCTCAATATTCTTTATTCTATAAATAATACGAGTCATCTTTACGAATGGTTTTAGTACGGCAAAATGTGTATGAACTTATATAGAAAACCATTCGAAAATTCTAGAGCTCGGCGAAACAGATAAATTAACCGCTAAAGTTTTGATTAACCATAAAAATTACGATTAACTGTTTATCCATGGATATTATCCACGGCTATATAGTAATTTAACATGTAAAAAAATCGTTTTTTCCCGGATAATTTTCGTTTGTGGATAAAAATAAATAAAGTGATTATTTCTTATCCAAACGCCGAGCTCTAGAAAATTCACATCGTATCGAATTTCAACTAAATACAGCGTGAAAAAAATGCTTTCTTCGAGTGTCAATGTTAATACGCGTTTACATTTAACATTTTACTTCTGAAATCTAACCAATGTATTATTTGTTTCGCAGCTGGTTTGCCGTACAAAGTGTACCCGGGACACGAGGGAGTGCTTACCGAGAAGCGTAAACAGAGGCGAATTCGAACAACATTCACCAGCGCTCAATTGAAGGAGCTCGAAAGGGCTTTCCAAGAGACTCACTATCCCGACATCTACACTCGCGAGGAAATTGCGATGAAAACAGATCTCACTGAAGCCAGAGTGCAGGTACGTTCCTCTAATTAAGAAGCGTACCACTGTCATATATTTGAGACGGGAATCACGCGACGTAAAAGCCTATGGGACATAATATGATATTTTAATAAAGAAAATGGACAATTCGACAGTCTATGAAATAGATGATAAAATTATCGAATAAGTAGATAAGTCCATTATGAAAAGGGATAATAAAGCTGAACCCTAAATAAATTTGAAGAAATTTAAAAACTTACTAATAGCTCGTGCCGATAGGTCTTTGAGCAAACAAAAAAACGCGAAACTCGGACCAATAGATCTTCGAGTGAATAATTAAATAAAATAAAATAAAATAAAATAAAATAGCCAGAAAATCCAACGGTAGACCGGTTTCGTCCTATTTGGGACTCGTCAGTACCGTGCGGGAAATCTGGCTTGCGACTATAACGCCGAATAGAGAAACTAAGCCTAAATATTAAAAATTTCAAAACGAGTTGCATAGCAACGGAAAGTTAAGTTAGAAGAAACCAGCTATGGACTCTGCGAAGTGTGATAAAATACGCGTATTTTATCATAGCAACGGAAAGCCTAATAGGGGAAGAGTGGTGGAGATTAGTAGTCTATGAAATAGTCTTTTTTTTTCAATTTTGTTAGCATATTCTAAAATTTGTAGCTTTAAGTTGCTCTATTCTACGAAATGATGAAATAGAATAAATTAACAGATTACAAATATGGTATAATTTAATTATACTAACGCGAATAAACGGTTATGATCTTCGGTGGAGACGGGACAGTATCAATGATCCGCGGAATTTATCAAAAATTAAAAATATTCTAAACCGTAACAATAAAGGCCGGGGCCAGTCATTTCATTTCCGTAGAGCCAAAAAGCGGGTCGACGCTTTATAGATTGAAGAACCGCTTAAAGCTTTTAATGTAATTGGAAAGTCAAAACATCATTCAGTGATTATATTTCAATGGCGGGCAAGCTCCCTCGGCTCGGGAACAAAGCTGGCCTCCGCAATCGCGCTGCTGCAATTCTCATCATTAAACTCTCGTCTATAGACGCGATGCAGGGAGGTCACTCTTCGGGAAGAATTTTCTCCTCGGGAGTCGGTGGGGCCTGAGGTTCTGGTCGTTTAGGCCCATTTTTCTCCCCGGAATGGCCGCCGGATGCCCTTTTGCCAGTAATGCCGTCCTCCCTCCCTCCCCCTGCCGATTGTAAAGTAGTATCTCTCGCCAAATTTTACTCCGCCGGGTAGCGAAGGGCTATTGTCTCCACCCGCCCAAAAACTGGTCGCGATTCCATCTTTCGGAAAGGGCACGCAGTTGGCGTTGTTTAACGCGACTGAACGCTCCGTCGAGCGTCCAAACCCGAATGGGAATATGGACCCTCGTATGACGCCGATATAGGGCCATTCGCTAAATATAATAGTTCGCTCGGTGCGTTCTTTACGAGGACATAAGTGGCGCGTGCCGCAATGTCCTTTTGGGGGAACCGCGCCAGCCTACCCGGAGATGAAAATGCGAAACGAAAGAGTAGATGAGCTGGAAATGATTAGGAGTGCTTTTCGAGCCGCCTCGCCTGGATCCTCTTCACACACACACACCATCCTCTTCCGCAAATCCATTGTTGTCTATTTCCTCGCCACAGCATCCATACAAAACACTTACCTCAATTAAGAACCGATACTATCGATTCTACAGTATTGAAAACGTTGCGAGGTTCAAACAACTCGAAAAAATCAAATAACGCGAAAGTGTCCAATTTAGATCCAACTGGAATGAGGACCTATCCATTTTGAATTCGATTTGATTTGCTTCGAATACTTTTGATCAAATCGGAATAAAATTTAATTTCATATATTGTAATTGCATCAGATACAATTTTCGATCAAATTCGATTTGGAATCTGACTAATTTTGGATATAGCTTTGGAATCAAAATATTGCTACGATTTTCGTCAGAGACAGTAATATATTTCCTATATTTGTGACTTTTGGCGAAACCAATTAGCCAATAATTCTACGTTTTGAGCAAATTCAGTAAAACAAACAAGCAACTCTCAATTTTGGTACGAAAAGAACATGAGCATCGGGCTTTCTAATTTCGGACCAATTGAAAAGATGACTGCTTGGAAATATAAATCTATTTTTGTTCGCCATTGATTTTCCGCGAAAGATGAAGTTGTATTGTGTCGTGTAGCCACCCTTCCCCGGTCGGATATTGACACGTGCCGAGCATCGTTCTGGATCACTCCTCGGGAGCCCCCCTCCGTCCCCTACCCTGCCCCAGCCAGTGGCTTACAACGATCAACACGTGGACTGTAGATGGTGAACAAGCTCCGAATTAGTTTTCCCTTTCGGCCATCTGCCTTAAACAAGATTAGAACAGATGCAACTTTAGGCCTTTGCGCGCTAGTCTTTTAACGCATTATACGCATTCGCCTCTTTTCACTTGGCTTTCTAACCATGTTCAAGCTTTGGAATTTTACCCTGGTTTTTACCAATTTTCTTATTTTATTCGTTTGATAATTTCATTTCGTTTGAATATATTATTGTAGTTATAATAGGGTGTTATTGCGAAGTGCGTTTAATATGGCGGAGTGGTTAGCACTTTCGCCTCGCAGCAAGAGGAGCCGGGTTCGATCCCAGCTTGTGGCACTGGGTGAAAATTCGGAACAACTCTTTCTGCGTTGAGTTTGCAAGTTCTCTCCCCACTGGATTAAGGGCTTTTCCTCCAATCTCTTCGGTTTCCCCTTCCATAAAAAATTGTTGAGGTTAACGGTAATAGTTAGTGTAGGGAGCTGTTGGCTCGCGTGGCTTGAAGGGCTTGCCACCACTCTCCTACGCATCGTAACCCGGCCACCTGAGTTAATGGCTTTAAAAGTCGCTTGATGACTTAGGCCTAAGGTTGTGCCTTGGGTATTAGCCTAGCTTGGGTATTAGCCTAGCTGATTTTTATGGCACCAACGAATTATATTTGTCAGTAAAGAAATACGAAACCCTGACAATTCTAAGACTAAGAAAAACCGATATATTAATCTACCTTTATTATTTTTAGCACGTATAACCGATAAATAACTCGCAAAATAATTTTAAAAAAGAATTGTTTTTTTTTAACTCTGTAATGCTAAGTAATAAGTAAACTTAAAGCTTTATATCTTAAAAGAAAGGTATATATGGCATTTAAATCAGAAACTACCATAAATATTAACCTCCTTATTGTTAGAAACAATGCTCGGGAAAAAATAACTTTAAAGCACAATTAACAATTCTGACAACAATTAATAAATATAATTATATTTAAAAAATTTTACTTTAAGTTACCAAAAAATATTAATAGAATAATCAAGCACGTTTGATATTTAAGAATGCAATAAAAACGTAGGCTCATTAGTCGAAAAATTCAATAATAAAGACCGTTTAGTCGTCAAAAAGCAAGTTTAATAAGTAAGTACGTTTAGTTGTCGGAAAGTTTAATAAGCAATTACTTTTAGTTGTCGAAAAAATTGTACAAACCAGCACCTTCAATTATCGACGAATTCATTGAAGAAGCACGTTCAGATGTTGAAATTTCGATTCATAAGCAAGAACGTTCAGTAGTCGAAAAATGCAATAGCCAAGCACATTTAGTTTAGTTTTAATGATATTTTGATTTTAGAATTCATACTGATGTCGCGAATTTCACGTTAATTTGGTTGTTTTCCCTCCACCACGTGAAACCATTTCATTAAACTAGAAAGAATATTTATAAGCTACGTATATGACATCATTGAATAGATTTTAAATAAGGGGTCTCTTTATAAGCTCGGTCACTTGCCCGCGGCTGGTTGCGGGGAGCCGACTACAATAGTTGGTTCTACAAAGAACGGACCCTTCTGCCACACTCTATTGGAAAGGTCTTAATCCCGGAACAAAGCTCTTTGTACGGGTACTAAGCCCACCGTTTTGTATTGCACATTTAACATTCGTAAGCGTTGAAGTGAAAAAGAGCCCGATCCTCCTGATTTATTTGTTCGTATGGTGCGCCCATCTGATATCAAACACCGTATAAAAATAAATCTACAACTATATAAAATAACAATGAATTACTACCAATAATTAAGTATGCCACTGAAGCTTGAATTTATATGTTTTGTTTTTTTTTTTGGATTAGCGCGCGTGGAACCAACGACTGCGCAATATCGTAAATTTTGTAAATCTAACTTTACTAACTTTTAATTAAATGGTTAAATAAATTAAAAACTTTAAACGGCTGAAAACGGAGGGCATGTTACCTCCGAAACGTACCAAAACATTGGCGGTTTTTGAATGTTTTTAATAAACACAATTTTAAAGTTTTTAATTTATTTAATCAAACCTTAGTTTTGAAAAGGGTTTTTTCCTAAACAAAAGAATATATGAGTTCAATGGATTTTTAAGTCTGTTTTTAATTCGCATAAATCTAGATTGAAACAGTCAAAATGCAATCTAGCAGCAATTAACACCATTGGGGCCCATAAATTTTAAAGTAATCTTCCTGAAAATTCTAGTAAAATAAAATCTATTAAAGGGACCACAGAAATTGAATTTCCGAAAATAACTCGACATATTTTTGTAGCTTTAAGCAAGAATGAAAAAGGGGGCTGAAAGTTTTCAAACCGTATCTACAAATAAATTGAAACTATCGTCTCTCAAAATACCTCTAAATTAGTCCTAATTACGTATATTATTAAAAATAAATGATACATTTCCTTATAGTTTTAATAACGTAATTAGTACTAATAACCCTAAACACAGAGAATCTCAAATCGAAAAACTCCACATCTATGGGAATTTTACGTGCTTGGCTTCAAAAGGAATTGTTAAGTTAAAAGTTAAAATCCTTTTCAAAAGGAATTGTCTGGGATTTTACTTTGGTTTCGAGAGGTCAATAACCCTTGCCTGAGACCTAAAGTAATGAAATATAGGAGTCATATAGCCTTTAATCTTAGTACTAGGTAATTCTATTTCAAGTTTAGAGAAAGATGGTGCCAACACCAAATGATAAAGTTGTTCGCCCGTTCTAGTTGATATTTTTTGGCCCCTCGAGATCCAGATTTCAATTATATCCCTAGTTTATATTTTACCTCATACAAAAACGTTAAAAAGTTAATAACCCCAATTCATTTCATGGAGCCGTAGATGCGACTTAGTCTATAGAGTGTTGTCGTCTGAAACCCAGCGACGTCACCATTGTAATTTGCCTATTGATAAAAACGGTAACTGTCATGGCGGCCACTATTAACACTACAGCTGTGACGTTACAAGTTGTCAAAATCGTATCAGACTTGCCAAATGGTAGAAATAAAAACGAAAGCCTCTGGGTCATAATCTGGCCCTTAATGGGTTAGAGTGTGCAATAACTGGTGGCTTTACCGGGGAGTCGGGGTCCGGCTCTTGTAACCCATAAGGGCGGTGGCGCACTGGGAGATGTTAGCTCTGATCAAATGGTCCTATCTCCACCTCCGACTTCGGTCAGGTTTGGGCTGGATACTGAACTTCGGTTCAGGCTAACGGAGAGGGTCCAGGCAAACTGGCCGCCTCGGCGGATTGGGTAGCCTGCTGTGGGGTGGCGAGCCTCCATATGCGGGCACGGCGGTCCTGTTTCCCGGCCTTTTGGGACCCACCGGGATCTCCGGTGCCAGCTGTGCCGGGTTACTTGGGCTGCTGTGTGCTCGTCGTTCCCCTTTAGGAGCTCTTTCCAAAGGGTTTGGCTCCTTACCTTCATAGGTAGGGTGTCGGATGGAGTTGCTATAGCATCCATTCTAAATCCCACTGCTGTGTGCGAAGTGGGGATTGGTCCACCCATTGCTGCACCTTCTGCTGGGTTGAGTGGCTTGCGTCAAAGGTGAGACCATCAGTAGTAGGGTTCCGCTACCCATGCTGGATTTGTCATCTGTCCGGGCTTGGGGACGTTGGCGTAGGGCACTATGATGATAGGCCTCCGGTGGTATGGTCTTTGTTACTAAGTACACCGGGCTATAAATTCTGACACACTCTGGGTCATAATCTGAAACGGGGCAACAAAATTAGCTTTTCGTGCCATCCTCTTATATTTCGTATACAAATTCGTTTACTTTTTAATCACAAAACTTAAATTCGAGAGCAGATAAATTTTCGCGGATAGGAAAAAGAATCTCTGCAGTTCTATAGATTTGGCCCAAACCATAAATATTATGGTTGTTTATTGGTAAACAGTAAATTTGCTTCGCACCTAGTTACAGCAAGAAAAGTACTATTTCATTTCATATTTCCTAAATGGCCACCCAAAAGGTCGTTTTTTAAGTATATTAATATTATCAATATAATATTAACATAATAAATAATATTTCACTATATAATAATAATAATCAGCTAGGCTAATACCCAAGTCATTGAGTGACCTTTAATGCCTTTAATTCAGGTGGCCGGGTTACAATGCGTAGGAGGGTGGTGCCACGTGAGCCAACAGCTCCTTATACGCTAACTATTACCGCTAGCCTGTGAAAGTTTTTATGGAAATGGGAAACCGAAGAACTATAGGGAAACCTCTTCAACCAGAGAAGACAGAACTCGCAAAACTCAATGCGGAAGGAGTTGCTCCGAGTTTTCACCCAATGGAACAAACTGGGTTCGAACCGAGGCGAAAATGCTAACCACTCCGCCAACCCGCTTGTAAATATTTCAACAAATCTGATATTTAATATCTGGTTGAACCATCCAGTGGTGTATTAACCCATGGCAGAGCCCCTATGCTTCAAATTTTTTGGGCCCATAGACATCCACCTGCCCCTAGTGGTACATAAATAAAAAAAAATAATCAGCTAGGCTAATTCCCAAGCAAAACATTAGGCCCTAGTCATCTAGCAACTTTTAATTCAGGTGGCCGGGTTTGAATTTCGTATAAATTTGGATTGTCGACATCCACCCGCTCTCTGTGGTATATGGGCCCCTGCTCTGGGTGGTTGGATAGGGCGGTACTGAAACAATGGCGAATATAGTGGTTTAAAATTTCGGCAATGGCGTCGGCCAGGTTTTGGCGCCAATCAAAGTCTATCTTTATTCTTGCTATCACCGCTTTCAACTCAACTCATTTCATACTTCAATAGGTAATTTACCTGCAGAATTTATTTCAACTTTATTGATGAATACATTAGTAACGCAATACATACATTTTTAACGCAGAATTTCAAAAATCTTTCCGTTAGCAAAGTAATGACCAACTATTCAATCGTGACCTATATATTATTAAACAAAACACGTCGTTCGAGGTAATATTCTTCGAATTTGAGATCTAAATCTGTTTTGTGTTTCGTTTATATAAACTTAAACCAACATTTTTCAGAGTATTATCAGACTGGCCGAGTTTTAAATTGGCTGACCAATAGAAAAAATAAATCTACAAAAAATCCAAATTTTTGGATTATGGATTTGTCAGTGCTGAAAATAGGTTTTAGTAGAAAAAAATTACAAGGATAAATCTACGATTCTAATGGTTCATATGTTACTTATGCTATGCTATTAATCAACTTATAACATACTGAAAATTTCTAAAAGATAATGGTCATTTTTCATTCACGAGCACTGTGTGTTTTGACACTTTTATATTGTCACCAAAATAATAATCAATACGCTCCTTTAACCAGTTAGGTAGCCCTATAGCCCATTAAAAACAAAAATTTATGGCGAAAACCGCATCAAAAAATATTGAGTCGTTAATTTTTAATAAAATAAAGAAATTTCGGGAAATCGAAAAGCGCGCGTCCGCCGCGGCACCTGGTGAGAAGTCGGTGAGTCAGAAAAACAACATAAAAGCGCGCGCTGCTGAATACGCAAAAAATAGGTTTTGCACGCGCGGCGCGTTCCATTTATAAGAGACCTAAGCCTAAATTTGCCCGATTTTAAAAGTTAGGATAGTTCGCAAATCGCTCATACGGGGTTAGGGGCGCTGGCAGCAGCCCATAAGATGGCGGTGAAAATTCAAACCCAAACATTTTTCGGTTCACCTTTTTGGGCCAAAAGCAATTTTTTCAAGACAAAAAAAAAGGTACGTGTTAGTATATTGAACGTCTTGTTAATCTTTTGATACGGAAATAAGGCCTAATTTGGAAAAACTTGGCCGTTCCCCTTTAACACTTAGAACATTGTTTATAAGATAATTTTAAATATGAACAATCTTCTATTTATGGACGTTATTGTAGATTAATAAAACTCGGGATTATCAGAGACTATCCCAAAGGTTTGCTCGGGCTCCAGTCGGAAAAATCAATAAAAGCCTCGCCTAAAGAATTAAAACGGATCTCTTTATATGCATGAAGTGAATTTCTTTTTCCCTTTTTTCCACATACGCGTATGTTGGCACCCTGAGGCTTCGGCTTTCCCCTTCCTCGTATGAAAGTCTGAAAGTAGATTGAGGGTGGAAGAAATTTCAGAGAGAGAATGAAAATATCTTCGGTCTGTACAGGCGAGGGAGTGTCAAATAAAGATGGCGTCTCTTTCATTCATTTCCCGCCCAGTGCTTTCCCCCGCTCTCCCGCTCGTGCACTCTCTTTCCTTTCCGTTTCGTATTGGTCGAGAAATAGTTCCTCGGAAGCCTGGTGGGTGTGGTATCGAGCCTCTGATGGAGAAAAAAAACCGCCATCTAGCGCCAGAGCTTCAACACTTTGGACAGCGAAATTCGTATTTTCTGGCTCTTGTTCAGGGTGAACTTTCCCGTCATCCATCTTCATTTTTTTTAACCCCATCTCTTACAAAACCTTCCCTCTTGTTTTTTTTTTGTGTTTTGTTTAGTTCGAACCACCGGTACGGGCTTCTTTTACGCTATATACGCGTGTACGATGTAATTGTTATCAGAAAATACGTTGATCAAAGCACCGAGTTAAAAATTACCCGCGTCATCAGGAAAAAAATATTTATCTCTGTAGAATACGAGACCCAAGTGGCTTCCTTTATATCCTTGAAAAATATCGGTCCTTGGTTCATAAGTTTCACTCGGGGAAAGCGAAGCTGCACGAAAAAAATATCTCGTTAAGTTAGATAATAAATATAGTTATTTGTAAAACGAATAATATTCTTTTCTTATACTTTTTTCAGACGATAATCGAATTTAGTCAACTAAAGTTTATATTGTACACGTATTTCAGTTTAAAACTTCATATTAATAAACACGGTTTTATAACCCTCGTCTGAAAACAAAATTTATGATTATCTAAAATTTTAATGTTTGATAATATAAAATATTTATTAAGCCTACAATTACGGAAATTTCAATTCGGAAACCTTGTTCCATTGTCGCTTATAGAATAGTTTCGTTATAAATTATCAGTGGATTTATTTCCTAACACCGCTAATAATAACTTCATCCAGAGCAGCACCATTTTAGGTGCAGAGCTATATTTATATTCCAAATACTGGTATTATACTAAAAAAATTATTGTAAATATATATTTTGAGTTTCATTTAATTTCAAGCGCGTTCGTATAGTTAATTCATTATTCGGTAACGTATAAATATTTGAAACCCTGGCTCTTTAACCGAGGAGTAACCCACTAAACCAAAGCCTAAAAGAAAGTGAGGCGGTGTTGACACCAGAGACTAAACTGGACACGGGCCTATATGGTCACAGTCAGCGCGGAAGGGTATCGCGCGCCCTAATAATTCGCCCTCTTTGCAAAACTTGGAGCCAACTCCCCGAAGTATACAATACGGATCTAATAGAAGACCAATAGAGGGAGTCTTTTATGTATTGTGCCCCTGTCGGGCGCTGTCTGTGTTGACATTCCTATTCCCCGTAGCGTCGCGGGCACCTGCGCCCTCCCTGATTGTAGGCCCAAATATCTACGAACACTTCTCCTCGTAGGGCCGACAGAAGGGGAAGCCCCGGGTTACTATTTATCCGAAATATTAACGCTTCGGTGCACTACGCGTGTAGATGCCTCTCAGGATAGGCTGCGGCAGAGAGTGTAAAAGCTCGACTGAAAATACTACGTAAAAAAAGAGCCGGTCTTGTACCCCCGGATTATGTAAAGCTCCGTTTTATTTGGATAAAGGCCGAAACACCCGACACCCGCGTGATAAACTAAATAGTAAGATAACAGCCCGAAAATCAAAAATAAATGTTTTAGCGTACATAAAATCCAAAAACCAAAAGGTTTTTAAATATATGAAAGTTCTAATCTAAAAAATGATTTGGGTATATGAAAGTTCCAAGCAAAAAATTTTATTAGCTAAATAAAGTACTATAGGAAAAGATTTAGCTATTAAGAAATTCACGAACAAAGTTTAGCTTTAAAAGGTTTTACGTTGATACTCTGTTATAAAAGCCTTCAGACATACACGTTTAGCTATAAAAACCTTCTGAAAAAGAATTTTGGCTATAAAACCTTCAGGCAAAGACGTTTGGCTATAAAAACCTTCAACAAAAGGCTCTTGGCTATAAAAACCTTCCGGCAAAAACATTTGTCTATAAAAACCTTCAGGCAAAGAAAACCTACAGTAAAAGACTTTTGGCTATAAAAACCTTAAGCTCTAAAACTCTTAAGGGCAGAGATATTTCGCTCTAAAAACCTTCAGGTAGAGGCGTTTAGCTACAAAAGCCTTAAGGGCAAATACATTTAACTATAAATCCATCATCATTTTATATCATACTTTATATTTTTTTCACTAGAAAGAATTAAATGACTAAAAACGTCGATATAAAAATTAATAATTATAATGGGTGTTTTCGATTGCCCGATAAGGACAGTTCTATCAAAAAGTATATTGTGTCATGTTTTCAATTGGGAACTCTTTAGTTTGTAAATTCAAAGAAATTTAAAAACATTTGACGACTTCGGAACCTGTATTTTTCCCCGGTAGGTCGTAGACAAAAGATTTCAAAGACAATCGTAGAATGGTAAAATTTAAGTCGGGTCGTAAACGGACCATTTTCCACTAACAAGGAGACATCCCGAAGTGTAACCCACCGATTTTGTTCAAACTCGGGGGATTGGTAGACCTTCATGTATCATGAAAAATCCCAAAGGGAATTTATTCAATGGGCAACCGTTTTGCCATGGCAACGAAAAATGTTTTTGACAACACAAAATATTAAATTTTCCCATTGAAAATAGCATGGGATTTTGACCTCAAATTGATCAATTTTGATGGTTTTTTTTGGCAATTTTTATCTATTTTTTCTATTTTTGGCATTTTCGAAATTTTGAAATTTGTTAAAATTTTTCACAGGAGGGTCTTAGGAATCGGTCAGAATCGCATGTTATTTTCAATGGGAAAATTTCCATTTGTTGTTGTAAAAAACATTTTTCGTTGCCATGGTAAAACGGTTGCCAATTGAAAAAATTCCCTCGGGGATTTTTCAAGTTACATGAAGGTCTAGCAATCCCCCGAGTTTGAACAAAATCAGTGGGTTACACTTCGGGATGTCTCCTTGTAAGTTATGAAAACTAATTGCTACTACCCAAAATAACTTTTTTGTATAAAATGTTTGGAATGCTTTGAAATGATTTACTGAATTACAATTTTAAAATAAAACATTACCAGTAACTCATCAAGATAGCAGCATTCAACATAATTTCGTCGCAGGCGAAGTGAAGCAGACGCGTAAGGTCATGTAAATTAGAGCGTTTGAAGTGAAATCTTTTCCAAATCCTAATGAAGCTAAAATTTATATAATTTATCATGGCAGTAAATATATAAGTAAAGAAGTCTGATGCACCTTTACACTCTAAACATTATATCAGTGACCTTTACGTTTTACTCACAAACCAACAGAACAGAAACGAAACCTTGACAAAAAAATTAATTTTTAACGATGACCTAGGATAATTTAAATTATGGAGAGGAAATTATGGAGTAGACTGGGTAGGTAGGCTTGGCAACGTTAAACCATTGACTTAATACAATATAGACATATATAGCGGAAATAGTTTGAACTTGAGAATTCATTTTCGTCCGCTAGTTGTTGGCACGCCACGTGTTTTTATAGTTGTTACAATGAAACAAGGAAAAGCGTTCAATTTAATTTTCCAAGAACACAACTATACTGTTTTTTCCAAAAGTAAAAAAGTGACAAATAATGGTAAATACATATTTTTTAATTAGATAACACAATATTTTGCTTCTAAAACAAAAAGTTCACCTTCCGCCACTAATTATAATCAGTTTCCACTACTAAACCAAAGAAAAAGCCGTTATTACTTCTTATTTCGAACGTCTAGCAGACGAAATTATATGTACACGCATTTATGTTAATCTAGTAATACTGCCTGCCGTAAGATGGCGCTACAGGCTGAGGTTTTAAGTTTTAGCTCGAGCTACGTTACCGTAGGTGTGACGGAAAGCCCGTATTTAGGGAAAACAGTTTTCCATTCCAGGATACGGTCATTCATATTCCTAGGATGGATGGCGTTCAAAGTAGGGTACTCCTATCTTGATGAATTCATAATGTTACGTGCATGACTCTTCCTTCTGCTGCGATGCAAAAATAGTTGACAATATTTTCCATTCTAATAGACCTAGAATAATTAAAACATGGTTTTCGACACTATTTTTTATTGTTGTACGTCAGTGACACAATTGGTATTTAGAGCTTCAAATACCATATTCCTAATCATTATCAGTATACATTCAAATCACGTATTCTCGTGAACGGCGCTCTTTTATGCTAGAATTATATTTTGGTTAATGTAATCGGAACACTTTTCAAGTTAGATATCCGCAAAGCGCTAACTTAACAGTAGATTGACTCCGAGCACCTTTATTCGAATTGTTCGTGACTTTAACAGTACTGGAAATGTCGACTCTATGTTTCGTGGACAAAGGCGCCTTAATATCGACATGAAAGACACTGATCTCATCTAATTCGACTGGAGAGATCTACACCACCACAACTAACATTCGTACCGAGCCACCCTTCCTCAGCCTCTTTATAATGGAGACCAGCAACGCCAAAATGAAATTTGTAACTGGTTCTGTAACAAATATCCGGATTCATTGTCTACTTTTAATGTCCGATGAATGTTCTTTCTCGAGATATTCGACATGTAATCGCCAAAAAAACCTCATTTGGAATGATGTTAAACCACATTTGGGATTCCCTCATCACCACAAAGTGTAATTTAGACTACACGTGTAGGAAATTCTAGTTGGTCTTATTTTTCCTTCGGAAATCTTTATAATGGCCAGAGCTACTTCACCTTTCCTCAAAACAAGGTAGCAATCAAGTTGGAAGACATTTCTTTGGGTGATCAAAGACGTCTTTAGTTCCAGCTTGACGGTGCACAAACGCATAAACAACGCAATGTTGTGAAATTCATAACCACAAATATGATGATTCAACGTAACGGTCCTATTCAATGTCCCTCAAGATCCCCAGACCTTTCCTGTGTGGCTTCATCAAGGAACCAGTATAGAAAATTCCTGTTACTATAGCCTGGAAGACCCAGACCTGATATGATACAGAGGTTATTTCAACATATGTTTTATCGTGCTAGGACCTGTATACAATAAATGTTATTTAAAAAAAATGATTTAATAAAATCTTTGAACTTTTGAATTCATAAAAAAATGTATTGGTCAATGCTGAAACATAAAAATCAGAGTTTTCACGAATTTTCTGTTAAGTATCCGATACACGTTATTTTGGAAAGTAACAACTTATTTTGTCACGACTTTATGACTTTTTTGAAAAATTAACACGTGAAAATTTTTATATTTGCTCTGAAATTTAACTCAACAAATTAAAAACCTGTAAAATATTTTCTGCTTCAAAGGATTTTATAACCTCTCGTTTTGAATATAACACAACCAAAATTAACCGTACGGAGGCCAAATAAACACTATTCTTTCAAAGGTGTGCCATATTTATCAGCGTTAAATTTTGTAAGAACAAGAAAAAATATCAATGGTTGTGTTGAAACGAAATAAACTTAAAGCCATCAAACCCTCAAGATACACCTATGCGCTAAAAAACCAGTAGATAAAATATAGTAGCTAGGCTCGTGCGTTGAAGTCAGTATGAAGTATCCGGGCAACATACTCGCTCGTTCCAGTTCCGCAGTGTTGGACCAACAAGACTTACAGCAGTGGCATCGCCCGTCGATTCGATTAGCTTAACAAGATTAGATTCAATTATCGAGTGCTATCCAAGCGGGGGGGGGCGACAACAGACTATCCAGACTCTCCCCTTTCCCCTGTTTTCTCCTAGGCAACTGTCACGGTTTCGATGAAGACAGGCGCTCGGAGCAATTTTTTAGGGGGGTCGTGCGTCGGGTGTCAATTTAGAGTTCCGTCCCTATGGCGCATCGAAGCGACGGAAGCTTCGAAAAACTCTTAAGAATACACGCCACGAGCCCAGGATAATAAAAAAACATTCCCTTTTCTGTTTGATTATTCCAATTGTTTGAATGAACTATCTCGGCTCTATATCCGCAACTCGTTAAGAAATTTTTATTTTTCATTAGACGTTCTTAGTATCGCGCTATAAAGCTTTAATAAGAGCCTAAAGAAATATTTTATTTGTATTTAGGTTTGGTTCCAAAATCGAAGGGCAAAGTTTCGCAAACAAGAACGCCTAAATCAACAGAAGCAGCAGAACAGTTCCAACTCCGGAAGCAACCAAAGCAACGGTGGAAATTCCAGTAATCCGAACGCGAACGGGAACAGTAACGGTGGAAATAACGGGACGTCGCAGCAGCCAAACGGATCTTCCAGCCAACAGAATTCCGCGAACCAGAGGCCAGGTTCGCAGAATGGGAACCACCAAAACAACTCGACGACCAACGGCACGAACTCGGGAAACGACGCTACGTCGTCTCCAAATTCTTCTAGTCATTCCTCGAATGGAAGCCACCACAACCAGCCTTCCTGTAATGGTACATCAGGGTCGACTAACGGAGGGATGCACGACTTGGGAGGGTGCAACAATTCCAAAGACCAGGGCCAGAAAGACTCCAAACTCAACTTATCAAACCACCAACACGGACTTCCGTTGCATTTGGAAAACAAACTATTAAATGGTAAATTTGTTTATTGTTTCATGGTGTTTGCACGATCGTGTCTTATTTACATCTAACACTTACTTATTATTAATCCGCAAAAAAATAGCAATACATTGATCCTATTGTCATGTCTGCTGAAATTTCCTAATAGACGTGGCATTTTCGTCTAATAAAAGAAATACGAAGTGTTGGTTGGCCAAAATAAGCTTTAATATCGACCAATATCTAGAGATATTATTCAAATTCTAAACTATACTATCTAATAGTAATTTTTCGAAATTATTTAAAATTGTAATATTTTCGTAACACTGCCTACACCAATTGCTCTCTATTGTCTTACCACAATCAAAAATAGCCTTTTCAAAGGAATGCCAAGCTCAACCATCCGAAGTAAACACTAACGAGCGTAAGGTGGGATCAGTAAATTGGTCTTACAATTGTCAGTTAACTCGAGGGAGATAAAATTTCACTCGTTTCTCGTTCGGTCTAATATTACTTTAATATTTTTAGAGCATTTATTTAGTCTCGAAACGTAGAAGAGCATTTTGTAATTGCGTTGTTCCGTCTCTCGGTATATGCAAAGTGAGCGTCATTATCTCCGTTGGAAGTAATTTCTGCTCGAAGTTTCTTTCGTCGTCTAACTAGACGTGGCTAGAGAAACTTTCCTAATGAAATTCAAGCAGTTCGCTTTTTATCCGGCTCATCTTTCCTAAAAAGTTATACCGTGTCACCAACGGAATAGCGTCCAAATTTGAAATTTAAAGCAGCCCTTCCCCTATCGCCTCTCTTCCGGCGCGCTTCGTTTTCTACTTTTCACGTTTAAGGGATTATTGGGAAGTTTCTCGAGTAGAAAATGCGCCAGGGAGAAAAGAACCCGCGGTTACCACGGCAACGGGCCGGGCGTACTTAAAGGCATCCCTAGGTAATCGCCAAGACGGCCAGCATATTTTCTCCCGCAGCCGACGATGTACGTACCACGGAACTCTTCCTATAACAATTCGCATCGCGTCAAGGTATAGTACGGCCATTTCTTTCTTATCTTTCCGCTACTAGATGGCTCTGGCGCGAAGGGGGCGGAGTGGGGGCAGGCGCGCTCGTGTCCCGAAAGCGCGCCGACAAGCTTCGGGGTGGCTCCTCCAGGATTCGGACGCTAAATAAGGTCGCATCCGACGTTTCAATTCCGTAAATGGAACAATACCGTATATAAGCGTCTTCGCCAGCCGAGGGCATTCATTCGTCTGGCGAAGGGCGAAGGGGGAGGAAGACTGAAGCTACGGCGCGGCCATTTATTTCAATTAGCGTCTCTTACCGCTGCGGCGTAACGACAGTAATGGAGATTGCCTTCTCTCCTAACACAACCAAGGGCTAAGCTCTATCTTATATTATAGATTCCGCTTCCCTCGCCACATATATTGCGCCGAAGCATTTTCCGGATAGTGTCCGGAACATCACTCTCTGGTCACCCCGCGCCTCCCCCTCCCCCTCCCCCCTGCATCCACTTCGAGTCCCTTTTCAATTTAGGGCCATTCCTTGTCTTCCTCTATATTCCGAGTAGCGTCTTAAAATCTCCAAGTCACTCGAGAAAAACATTTTCTTTTTCTTCGCTGGCTACACTACATTTGCGCCCACTGTTTTTCTTGATCTTCAAAAAAGTCAGCGTCTACATGTAGACACCGAAGGGCCGGACTCTCGATATTGAGAGGGGCATTGGTGTGAGAGAGCACTCAGTCAATCAAATAATGGCCGCGACTAATCTTGATAAGAGACTGCTTCTCTACGGTAGCTCCGCCGCGCGGAAAATTTTAAAATTAATCACTCCTTAGTTTTTCTCTAAATTTAGTCCGAGACAAATGACTTCGAGAAAAGGAAAAACAGATCTTATTAGTGAGCATTAAGTGAATTTTTTTCGTCTCTGGTCGTGAACTCTTAGAATTTAATGTCGTTGACCACGTCCTCTCACACGCTCGGTAAAGGTTTCGAGAAGAAAACGTTTTTCATTAAAAGGTCAAATTCAAAGAATTACTCGGTAGAATTTCTCCGCGAAATCTATTAGTAAAAAACGTATTTCGGAGTTAATGTATCTTAATACTGAAGCAAAAAACATAGCTTAAGTGAAGAAAAATACAGCGGAATAACTTTATATTCAAATTAATTTGAGCGTCCAACAATTTTGATATTACTTTGGATCCGTATCGGGGAAATTTTATTTTCTAGTTACCCAGAAAAAACACCAAAAAAGAAAAGCGTTAAAATTACGGAAAAGCTCGTGAATAGCAGTGAAAAAAGAAACAATGGTACGAGCGTAAATATCAAATCCTGGTCATTTAACAATCCAGCGTAACTGACGAGATGAAGCTCTTTTAGCACATTACCAGTAAATGAAGTTACTTTATTATCAAATAGGGTCCAACTAACTCGTAAGTAGCGTCTCCCAACAAAATCATTCGTAGAAGGCCAGCCACCGAGACCATATAAGCTTCTATTTCTGATATATACTCGCAGTTAACTTTTTTTCTCGTGCGCTAGGATATGTTTCCTCTCCCCCCTTTCATCCAATAGCTTTAAAAGCATCGGGGGGGGGGGTTGCTAGGCCGAAGGGTGCACTCGGGCCGCCGCCGAAACTGAATCGATGGCCCGATCGAAAAATGTCAACTTCTACTTAAAGATAATCATTTAGGAAAGCTAAAAAAGGAAAATGTTTTTTGCAATCTCTCACGTTTTCCCTCCAATGACGTCTTCCTCTATTTTTCGAACCATTCTTTTACGGTTTTAACTTTGTATTAGCTGGCGCTAAGGCGATATTGCCAATATAGAAGATGCGGCCTATAGTCGAAAAGGGGTAAAAAGCGTCGGCTGCAATGGATGCGCGAGTTGCTCCCCATAAAAGGAATTTGTTTGAGTGAAACCGAAAAAGCCCATTTGAGATAGTGGAAAACGTCAACTCTGATTTGATTTTATAGCTCTCGCTTCGAGAATTGAACGATCCGTCGTTGTCGGCTGTAGCCCGCCGGAGCAGCTTCGTCGTTTTAGTGAATTGCTATAATTGGGGCTCACGCGATTAAGGAAATGAATTGCACACGCGGCAGACAACCGAGTCACCTTTGTTCCGAACCTTTGAAGGGACCAAGAAAGCTTAAATAAATACGTTTTCATAACCAAAACTAACTTATTTATAATAGTACTATAATATCAGGGTTAAATTTTTTCTAAGCTGAAACGCAGATCGCCAAAGCTTGTACATCGGTTACGGATAGTAATCACCCCATCGCAAAGCACACATTATTAATGATATCCTGCGCATCTAAGCTGAAACGCATATCGTCAAAGCACATAATTAATGATTCCTGCGCATCTAAGCTGAAACGCAGATCGTCAAAGCACACATTTTTAATGGTAGCCTGCGCATCTAAGCTGAAACGCAGATTGTCAAAGCACACATTTTTAATGGTAGCCTGCGCATCTAATCTGAAACGCACATCGCTAAAGCACACATTATTCATGATATCCTGCGCATCTAAGCTGAAACGCACATCGCTAAAGCACACATTATTCATGATATCCTGCGCATCTAAGCGGAAACGCAGATTGTCAAAGCACACATTTTTAATGGTATCCTGCGCATCTAAGCTGAAACGCAGATCGCTAAAGCACACATGATTCATGCTATCCTGCGCATCTAAGCTGAAACGCAGATCGCCAAAGCACAAATTATTAATGATATCCTGCGCATCTAAAATCGTCAAATGATAACAGAGGGATTAAGGAATAGGTGTTTCTATAAAATAAAACAATAAAAAGTGAAAAGTATCAAATGTTTTTCTACGCGTCACGAGCTTAAGCTTTTTGGCAAGTGGACTTCAAATTCCAAAATCATTATCGACTCGAGCGCGTGCTCTATCTTTAATAACTATAGCTAGTGACGTGGAAAAAACCTTTTACACGTGACCTCCCATATTTTATAGAAGCACCTATTAGCTTTCTAAGTTTTGTTTTCCTAAGCAGACGATTTTCTATATACGAGTTTCTCGCTTTGGCTACAACTTGGCTTTATGTAAACTGAAATGAGCATTCCTTATAGGAAATTTTCAGTTACCATTTTAACTGTTATTTATAGCATCAACGAAGCTCTCCAGATAGTAAATCGACTATACTAAAAAATATCATTCATTATTTATTTTAAGTTATAAGTTTTTTATTTAACTCTGGGGGCGCATCCATTTTCTTCGAAAGTGGTCTTCTCCGTATACCACGAAGTCTCAGATCTCTGATTGTCTCTGACTAAAATTGGGAAGAAAATTACCACGTAGTAGAATTCTTCCTTTCTCGGTTTTATAATAACGAATTGGAAGTTAGCTAGCCCTCACTTTAGTGGTCTCCGACATTTTAGTTTACTAAAAACAATCTAGTCATGGCAATAAATTTTAATTCTTACGAATTAGATCGCTTGTTCACTGATGCGGAATTAGAAATGAGATAAATCGAAGGTAAGAGAGTCTGAAATATTAAAAACGAAAGTATCGAAGACGTTATTAATATCGACGAATTAAAAAATAACTGCCAATGTCGTAATTGTGTGCCGGAGCGGTCATCATAGGAAACATAAAGATATATTTGTCTCTTCAAGATCCGATGTTGTCAAAATGTTAATAGAATTAAAATGTCCCCACAACAGCACTCTTTTCGTGGATTTAACAATGTGTTATTAGATCGTCTTTCCCTTGTTAACGAAGCTGAAAGATAAAAGTCGGAAACAGCTAACAATACACGCTAAAAGAAATTATTCGCGTGAAGGGTTTTTAGATTCAAACGCGTGAATATCGATGATATCTCGCATTTTTTCGTGTAATTATTCATTCTGATCCTAAAATCGAATCACTGGAGCTTAGAAATATTTATCTGCATTTGTTTTAAGATTATCATTTCCGAACCAGCACGCGCTAATTTATACAATGAACCGTTGGAGTTTTTCAAATCAATTAATTTTAAGATCTATTCTAAAAATATTAATATATAAATATGTGAGAGCTAGCTAGTGCTCGGAATTGTTTATTTATTATCCACAAAATTTCCGATTTATTTAACAAAAGTTGGTAAAAAGAATATAATTTTAACTTATTTAATTATGTCTTTTGCGCAACCAAGCATTTATTTGAATTAAAATGGTATTTATTTAAATAATTGTTTGTTTTGTTTAAATAATAGGCTTATCCACTTTCGATTATTTAAACATTTTACAATTATTATTCAAATATTGGTTATTTAAATAAATATTATTTCAATATCGTCGAACTTATTTTATCCATGGATAAAAGTTAATCGAACGCCGACCTCTAGCAGCTAGCTAACTTTCCATTAGTTATTGAGAACAGAAAAAGGAAGAATTCTACTACAATGTAGATTTTTTTCAATGATTAAAAATTGTTTAAATCAATTTTAAATTGAATTTTTAATTTTTTCTTGGTGATAATTTGTAATATCTGAACCCATGAAATGATTTAAGCAACAATTTAAAACAACCTGAACATGTCCTTAAAGCAACCTTGACCATTGACAAAATTATGGATTTTGTTTGGATAGATTTGATAATTTTTTATAACACGTGTTTATCCATAGACTTTAGTCGCGTTCACACTATCGCTTAAAACTAGTTGTCATGGAGAGTTTCTTTCACTTTCATTGGTCAAAACTGGCATTCAACCCAACATAAATTGGGTTTTAAGCTCTAGTGTGACCGTGGCTTTAGTTTATGGTGATCTTTAAATTCAAATATCTCGGGTCCGAGTAAAAATCTCCATTCTTCGTCATGACCTGTGTAAGTTCCCGAGATCAATCGTTGACTACAAAATATACATTTTATTATTATCTGCTTCCATAAATTCACAAATACTAGTAATTCCTAGGTACTTGAAGAGCCTGAACCCGGCTCAAAGCGTGGAAGCTTAAGTTGTTCTGTCAATTTAACCTACACTAAAAACCATATTTAAGGCACTAAATGTTTTTACTGTTTTTACTTATTACTTGTTTTCAGCTTCCATGGAAAAGGTAACGCGACGGTGTGCTTAAATTAACATTTTTAAACAAACAAACAAACACTATACAGGCTTAAAAGAGAGATCAAATTCTGGAGAACTTTAAAAAATAGCTCTTGCAACATAAATTAAAGCTAAGGTAATAAAGTAGTAATATTTTTGCTCGTCTCGTTCTTAGGAAAACTCAGTCTGCAAGACATCAGCAGTTCGAACAGCCTGCACAATCTGAATAAGTGGTCTTCGTCGCCACCTCCGTCGCAGGGAAACAACAACGTCTGTTCCATACAAAAGCAGTCGCCAGACTCGAATTTGCAGAATCTGATGCACAACTCGGGAGTAAATCAGCACCACCACTTGTCCGGTCTTTTGGGAAGTTCAGGGACGAACGGCTTACACCTTCATCCGTATTCCAGTGCCAACAACCACGCTTCGTGCGTCGTCAGCAGCGGCGGCGCGTTCGTCCACTCGGCTGCCGTTTACGGCTTGTCGCAAATTGACAGTAAACCGCCGACCACCGTCATCTCGCCGCAGATTTTCTGATATTAAGACTGCCCGAATGCCGCCGCCATTCGCCATTCAGTCCAAGATAAAAGCCTTATTTACGACGCTCGTAAAAACGTACGCGGTTAAAGGAACGTACCGCGAAATACTCGAAGCCGAATTAATACCACAAAACGAGCTCGAAAGCTAACGCGTGAAAAACGTTTTTCTCAATTCTAAAACCCCGCGAGTCACCTTTGACTCGAAAGGAATGTTTTTAGGATTTGACTTTAAAAATAAAAGTTAATTTTACCGAAATAATTCTACTCAAAGATACAGTTTTGAAACTTCCACTTTTTGACTCTCCGCGTCGCTGAAGGCGAGGGCTTAACGCGATTGCGTTGAACAGTGCGGCCTATAACGACGACCAACCAAAGCGCGTGATTGTTGGATTCCTTTGGGTAATCATTTCCGAGAGAGAGAGAGAGAGGGAGAACCCAGCGACACGTGCGTTTCTAATCAAGCAACCGAGGAGCGAAATATGCGCTGTCACAATTCTCCATTTTTGCATGGCGCGGACTACAATACCAAAGAACCCGCGCGACTGAGATAAAAGTCACGTGACTTTGTCGTAGCTAGTCGGTTTCTCTCGTCCCCGAGGACTCTGCGGAGGAAGCGAGCCGATCGTGGGAACGCGTCTCCGGTTCCCGTACCATCGTCGCTTCAATTTGGAAAATGCGAAGTTCGCGACTTCGGCCTCGCAAATATCTATCTACCGAAGCGCCGTATTCATATTGAACGAAAAATATATTTTAAACGAATCTGTTTTCGAACGAAAAATATATTTTAACCGAATTTGTTTTCGAACGTAAAATAACTGGAATTTCAAGCTAATTACGCTCGTAACTCTGAAGATTGTTCGATAAGCGACAATGAATACAAATTAAATCGTGGTTTGATCGTATACCGTTAACGGTTTATAATATATGGCTTATTAAGATAGACTTTGAATAATGCCAAATGTACTTATAATTATAGAATATATCGCCGGCCAAATTATGCGTATATGTAAAAATATGTGTTCACTTGTGAATTGTGTCAAATCTATATTACGGCAAAGTCAAAATGTATATTTCAATAAAATGTGCTATAAATATCAACTAAATTTCTCTTTTTGAAATTGTTACTTTTTTCGATTAAATCGTATTTTGTTTGGCTCTCCCGAGGATAAAGGAAATATTAAACGAGGAAACGCGTAGGGGCGTGGTTTATCGACTGAGAATCATGAGGCCAACAGAGTTCCACACACATATTCTCGGAATACATTATTGGTGGTGAATATTTACGTTTAAAGGAATCTGGCACACGAGCACAGGGGAAGTTTTCTTAGATATTAATTTAGTATGTGACATAAACCTATCATTTTACAATAAGTTAAGTTAGAAGAAACCACCTATGGAGTGTGCGAAGGATGATAAAATACGCGAAAAAGTAGATTAGTCCATAATTAAAAGGGATAATAACCTTAAACAAATTTTCAAGAAGAAATTAAAAAACTTACTAATAACTCGTACCAATAGGTCTTCGAGCAAATAAAAAGACGCGAATATCGGATCAAATAGATCTTCGAGTAATAAACTACATAAAAACTAAAAAAAAACTAAAAACAACTATGTAGTTTATTACTCGAAGATCTATTTGATCCGAGATTCGCGTGTTTTTGTTTGCTCGAAGACCTATTGGTACGAGTTATTAGTAAGTTTTTTAATTTCTTCTTGAAAATTTTATTATCATTTTACATCTTGTTTAACATAAGCTGACACCTGAGCCACCTGCACATCTTTCAAAAAATCCTTATGAACATGACTGTTCAATTTATTTCCATTAGAAGGAAGTATAGAATTGTATATTTATGTTGCATCAGGTAAATTCACATTTCTGGCAAAACGTTTAATATAAGATCGGAGTATATATGCAGTCAGAAGTTTTAATATTTTTTAATTACTTTCTATCTATCAAAAACTTAAATACCAAGTCATATTTTGTCATTTCGGGTTATCTATGGCGCCAGGCGGCGGGTTAAGTGCTCTACCATGGTGTTTCTAAAAACTGGGGGCTTAAAAATATAAATGATTGATAGATCAGCGGTTCCCAATTATGTTTGCTATGGAACCCTAAATTATCCACCAAATTCTGGCGGAACACCAACTCATTTTTTTACATATCTTAAAAGACTCTTGACACAAACAAAGATGGCCGCGCTGCGAATTCTTGGAACCCCTGTGACCCTTCCGCGGAACACCTTTTCGGAACCGCTGTTATAGATAGATACAAAATTAATTTAGTTTAATAGAAAAATACTTTTTTCCAACCTGAAAGTAAGAGGTAATTTTTATTTATTACTACGATATATTTTTTCAAAATGTGGTTATAATTGATGTATAACTAATATCACCAACTTATAACGAATATCGTGAAATTAACCAGTGATATATGAAGGGAATGGTAGAGGAACACATAGTACACCTCTTAATAATTTGGAAAGAACGCCAAATTGGTTCAAAAGGGGCATCCAAATGTTGATAATTTGGAAAAATAAAACAAATCAAACAAATATTTGGCATTATTTTAAAATACCTTATAATTAGTTCTATTTAGATTGTCTAGCGACAATAACAACGAGTTTGGTAAGTTTCAATTTTTGTCATTTTCGATACTTTCCATTGGTACTTGAAAGCTCTACAACTTACGAAGGATGTGACAACTCCGAACATATTTGACAAATCCTTGGATAACTTAGTTATTTGTAAAAATAGAGAAAACTTAAAGAAGTATTCTTAAAACACATTCTTGCAATTTTTTTACTTTTTAAGTTAGCCAAATTTTATATAAACTCAATTTTAGCAAAGGTGGTTTTGCTGGCTAACTCCGAACAAACTAGGGTACTCCGAAACCATAGAGTAAAACACTCACATATAGTGGAGGCCCTGTGGAAGCGCATGAAACATTACTTCAAACAGACCAGCTTGTTTTCGAGGCGTGAATAAATATTGCGAAGAGCGATGGTGATGTTTTTACATTTTTTAGAGTATAAACTTACTTTTTTATCCAGATATCGTACATTAACTTTAGGCCAGCTTGTTTATTTCACGCCTCGAAAACCAGGCTTTGCGAACGAAAAGTGTTAACAAGTTTCACTGATAGCCTTCCGCTCTATGTGAGTGGGTTACTCTACGTCCGAAACCCCACTCTGTAACTTCTAACACTCAAGAATGAGTATGCCACTCATATCTAGGTACGTTGGTATAAAAATATCAGTTTTATATTTATCCCTGTGACATAGGAATAGTCCCTATTTGTCTAATATTCAAAGCTTTAAATAGCTACTTTAAAGGTTAAAATTTTGACAAACCTGAGCTGTCCGTGTCCATCGTCAATCTGTATTTTCTAGCTGAAATCATTAGGCGACGCAAAAACTCTCCGCTAGGCCTAAGTTTTTTTTTTTGCGTTCACGCTCTCCCTCGTTGCGTTTTTGCTTTAAAGACCATAGGTAAATAGCAAATATTTTAGCAAAGTTTACTAGTATGTATGCCAAAGAGTATTTTTAAAGGTGTTAGTGAAATATTTTAGATGTTTTTGCGTTCAAAATTAAGCGGGAACTATTCACATTACTGAGTGCTCGGAGTTACAAAATTCACTTATTTTGTAAACAAATATTTCTTGGAATTAAATTTTGAAACCATTTGAAGGCTATATAGTTGATATGTCAGAAAAGAGTTGGCTCTTTCTCGTGGTTACAAGATCGTTAAGGATGCTCTATCATTTGTGAAACCTTATTTACCAGGCTCTATGAAGTTAACGTGCATCAAAATTGGCATATCTTAAGTCGATTAGTAGGGACTACTAGGGGGCATGAGCTATTTAATACCTTAACTTCTTGAAACTATTATCTACGACTTTGAGATATTTTATGCAAAATTCCTCAATATCTAAGCTATTAAATGGGATCTTCCTTGGCGAATTTGATCAATCCACTATTTATATATCTATTATTAAAGAGAAACGTGTTCGGAGTTACCCGTACTAACCATAGTATCTTATTTCACAGTAAAATTGAATAGTTTTATCCCTTAATAAAGATAATAGTTTATCCGCATTTGTTGGTCTTTCTTTACTTATTCGTTAAGTTTAACGTTATTCAGTATTTACTGCGCTGTTGAGCGAAGTTCTTTTCGTTTAACTTGAGTCAACTTGAGGGCGCTTCAGTGGTACGAGTGCTGATAGATTTCAATATCTTGAAATTGTGTTCAGTAGCATTAAATATTGTATTTTATATTTTTGACCATCGGCAAAAGAAGAGCACAATTATTTTTCAACCGGGTTTTGAGGACGAGGTATACATGATCCAAATCAACGTTACTTACGGCTTATAAAAGAGGTAGGCTTTTATCATAAAGAAAAATACTCAAAACTTCATTCACTGGTCATTAAACACCGTTATTAGTCTTCAAAGATTTGGTGGTGCTATTTTCAAACAAGACTGCACCATATAACACTTACGGACTTCACACTCAAGCTCACGAAGAAAAATAGACATATAAATAAACTTAAAAATATTAGGTGTTTTCTGGCCATTGTGAATTCTTTGATTACAGATTATTTAAAAAAAGGGTTGCCTGCTTTTTTAATGAATGACTACGAGCCATTTATTTTTCTCCAAATCAGTTTTAAGCCACCGTATATCTACTTCTTAATGCTCTAAATGTATCAGTTATCATAGTAAGTAAAGTAGTAGCTCGGCCAATTTCTTTGTTGCCTGCCTGTGTACTATATATTTCGTTACATGCAAGTAACATGCAATCCATGTTTTTTTTTTAATTATATTTGATAGTGGAACACCACATTCATTTTTAGTTGTACATTTTTCCATTCTATATCGAAAATTCTGAATTTTACTTATTTTTACTTATTCAGTACTCACCCGATAGGTTTGCATTGAGTGTGATACAACCTCCAGAATGAATATCGATCGAGAGACTTCCCAACTACTATTGCCATCTTCGTATCAAATATTTATTATATAGTAAAGTACGACATATTTATTTACAATAACTTAAGGAGTTATTTTTGATTTACCACACTATCTCCTTCACGAAGTTTATCTTTGCGCCTTGACATCATATAGAATTATATTATTTGTTACAAGATGGCGTAAAAGTGGTTTAACTAAAACGGATGGCAAGTTATTGATTGGAACTTCAATACCGTGAGATTTAGGGGTAGGCGCCAAATTGAAAAGCCAATTTTTATACGGTTAAGAGAAAACCTTGCTTCTATAAAATACATTATATTATACATCCAATTTGGTTCCAAGTCCAAATAATTTCGGTTAGTCTTTGAAAACGAATTCCAATTTGTCAAAATGAAAATTCATCAAAAGCATACAATCAGGTATTCTTTTCCACTCAAATCCAACTCTGTTTGTTACATATTTCTCTAAATTTTGGGAAAATTTATGATACCGAAATAATAAATAAAACATTTTAAATGTTTATAATAATATATATGATATATTATAATTATATTTTCAAAGAGCAAAGCAATATTAAATTGCAGATACCAGAAATTAATACTAATCTAGATGGGTGGATAGATTGAAGGCTATTTAATGCAATGTTATAATACGTATTCCTTATTGAGCCGCTCATTTAACATTATTACGTTAAAACTTTCGCAAAAGATTCCGGCAAAATGTTTGTCCGTAGATATGGTGATTGGCCTCACCTACTTCCTTCGATTGCCTTATGACTCAAAGTTCGCGTTGCTTGACAATGTGGAAAACATTACCAACGTACGAGATAAGAGAAAGAATATCAAAGATAAGAATTGAGCGATTGAAATTCTCTCGTCTTTGTATGAAAAAAGAGAAGCGTATGCGGACGCCATTTTACCTTCAATACTGGAACGCTCAAAATATTTATCCCTAAAACGTAAATGAAAAAAGTATGAAACTCTCGAAAAGTTAATTGTCAAACAAAATTGAACCGTCGAGTTTCCCCTCACTTATAGCGAGAAAAGATTTTCGCGAAATCTTTTAAGAACTTGGATATTGTCTCGGTACTAATTTGCCACACCCTAAAGGTTGGCCATCTAAATAAGTGACAATGAGGTGGACAACAATCAGTCTATTAATTGCGGGTGTTGTATTATTAGCTTTGTGTAATATAGTAAAAGGTCAACCGCAACAAGGTAAGATTTCAAATATACCATTTGTGAGTCTGGTACTAAACATTCTAAATTTCCCATACAATTGAAATGAGCAAGGTTGATAATGCGTTTTCTAAAGTAAAGCGGAGCTCGCTATAACGCTCAAAAATCCAAATGTAGAAAATATCAAACAACGTATTTCAGAACATATCCCCTAGTAGTAAAATATTAGATTAACTTTAACCCTAGGCCACAGGTCAATGTTTAAAAACCTGGCTTTGTCTATAGTGATTCTTAGTCTCTTCTAACAATGAACGATATTTCGTTTCTCGTAAACTCAAAATGGCGTTGCTAGTGACCTTAAATATTTAACGAGTTTTCCACAGCTTACTAATCTACGTACAAAATTCAATGGAACTGGTTCTTATATATCACAAGTTGTAATTAAAGTTTCCTATTGTCCACAACCTAGTAGATGGTCAGTCCTATGTACGAAATTTCTTTGTAGGTTGAGGAGTTTAAAAGGGGACTTATGACCTCAAATATATCATAGGTTAAATAAAATTTAATCTTATTCAACAAAAGGTAGAACGAAAATTCAAAGTACAAAATTTTAAAATAATTATTCAATTAGTTTTGGAGAAATTGCGTTCGCAACACAAATTCCACCAAAATTAGCTCCGATTCTATAGGTTAGACGTAGCAGCGGTCCCCAATTTCATTGGCTACGGACTACGTCATCTTGTTCCTTTGCCGTAGTCGTATAAAATTCGCAAATTGATAGCTAGGCGTAGTGTTTTTGCTAGGTGTGTTTTGTTTAATTTACATTTGTTTCAGGTTAGGTTAAGTTTAATTAAGTTACCATATGAATACTAAGGTCATATTGTTTGTCATTTGCTGATAAAAATAGTGTTGTGAGATAATTTTTTAACAATGAAAATAGGGAAAAACTGTTATGGCTAGTCACGCGACATTATAGCTACAGGGAGGACGTAGAAAAACTTTAGGCAGAAAAAAAACAGGATATTTATACAAAGATCTATTAAATTTATATATTTGCCACCCGTGAAATTTTTTAATAATAATCATAATCAGCTAGGCTAATACCCAAAGAACCACCTTAAGCCCAAGTCAATGCGCACAAGTAACTAAAGTAAAGTCTTTTGGCTATGGAAAATTAGCTACTCGCGCATTAAAATTACCCTTAGACTTAGTTTGGTGTGATCATTGAACTCTAATAAAAAATCAGTTAAGTAGTTCTTAAGCTGTAAAGGTAACAAAAATGCGTTTGACAAAATTTTCCAGTGAACCCAAAGATGGTTTCGCTCACTCCTCTTCAATTATTTTTTCCTGGGTATCCAAAATAAACATTCCCATTCTTAGGAATTTTTTAGTTCAATTTAGCGAACCGGTAGCGTTAATATCAATTATACAAATTTTAATTTTCTTCCAAAATATTTCATACCGAAATTACTCTCAAATTCAATTATTAAATCATTTCATTTTGGATTCAATAAGTCCACTCCGATTATTACCGTGAAAATTTCAAAATTTAGTGTCTATTTCTGTTCTAGTCAAGTTTTTGCATTCATAGAAATAAAGATCATAACTGCAGACCAGGAACAAAAAACTCTTAAAATGAACTTAACAAATTTCTATTTTGATTTATCCTATGAACAAATTCGAATTTACAGGAAGCCTATAAAATATGTAAAATGGAGATGGAGTGCATTTCGAATAAACCCAATTTTGCGTCGACAATTTCATCCATTTTATTCACTTGAGTCATAAGACTCACTCAAAGAGAGCATATCCCCCCTCCACTCCTATCCACATTTGAAAGCATTTTATCTGGAGACTTATCTGGGTTTTCAAGTAAAGCGATAACAGATTTCTCCCACGTAAAAGTTCCGATCACGCAGTACAATAAACCGTCTCACATAGCTAATCTTCCAAAATATGATTACATAGGTGTTTTCTTCCTAGAATTTCCAATTCTGCATTTGCCCCTCTCTAATAATCTGCTTTGAACTGGATTTTTTTTTTCATATTTTTGCTCTACCTGCTATACAGTACTTCATAATTACGTTTTCCCTGAAACCTAATATTTTGCACACTAAACAAGTAATTCGCTTGAAATTAAGACTTAATTCTTTAAAGTAATTATAAAGTATCTCATGTAACATTCACCGTTAAAGTGCTTCCAATTGCCGTATTGGTTATCGATTTTAAACTGGCATTCAGTTATCCGGTTTTATTCTCCATTGAAAATTTCGGGAGATCATTTATCTGAGGATATCAAATATCTAATTTTCAAATAATGAAAAATTAGTGCTTAAATGTATAGGCTAGAAGCACTCTACTTTTACTTTTACGGTGACTCAGTTAAAGCTATGTCGAATAACTAATAAGCCGTTTCAGAATAATTTTAATAAACATACGCAATAACATTATTTTGAAATATTTTAAACTAACATATTTCAGCACCAAAAGCCAAATATGAACCGTACATCCTTAATCCACCCGGATTGGCGGAAGAACGGAAAAAGTTAATGTACCCACACGAGCTGAAAGATATGTTGCAGCTCAGTATCGTTAGGCCAGTTCACGATGCCCCTCTACCTTGCAGATTACCTTTCTTTGGATTCAGTTTTCATTACATGCTGGTAAGAACGTCGAAATTTACAAACAAATCAACCCGTAATTATATTCAGTTGTCTTTCCAATTAGGTGCATAAAGATGGTTACATTACATTCAACAGAGGCCTCGTGGCGTATGATTTCCCCATTAAATTCCCAATTCAGATTACAAATCCGGCCAGAGAAGAAGACCCGTCTATAATTGCGCCGTGGTTAACGCAACAAGAAGTTCCAAGAAACATACAAGGTAGCCTTAAAACCCCAAAGGAATATTTTCGTTTTGAAGGCATTTATCAACCTATATAAATGTTTCAGATGCCGGTGTCTATTTTCGAATTGTGGAATTGGACAAAGAAAGCAATCTGACTCTAAAAGAAAGGATTTACAGAGATTTCCGGGAAGGCATGATTGGAGCAGCCGATTTTAACCCAACCTACGCCATGATTGTCACGTGGAAAAATGTTTCATTCGCCAATCCCCAACCGTCGAAACCATTGAGGGTAATTAAACTTGCTTTTCAATATTAAAGGAGAACTGTCACCAAAACCAAAATTTACGAGGTTTTTTTACAGAAAGATAGAAAATATATTAATAATTATGTCCCTGAAATTTTATAGTTATTGGAAAAGTGTTTAAAAAGTTACGCTACTTTTTCCGCAACCTACATCAAACGGCTCCAAAAATTTCAGTAATCGCGATTGAACCTACGTGCAGTACCAAAAGAATGAAGCGGCCAAAATTTTAGAAAAGGCGGCGTGTAAGGCGTATTAAAAACACGATTAACTACAATCTACCAATATAACTAGGGTAAAAATCCAAGGAGAATGTCGTAGCAGACGACAGTTCCGACCGAAAAACTATAAAACCGGGGGGGGGGGATATTTCGTTCACGAGATGGCGCTGCGGGTAGTCCATTTAAATGGTTTTTAACCAATTTTAGGGTGGTGACAGTTCTTCTTTAAGAAGGTTTTAACAAGCAGTAAGAAAATTATAAAAATGGTCGAGGCATTTAAAAACGACTAAGATTTTAATTTAATTTTAATATAATTTTCGTTATTTACTGATCATTTCAATTTTTAATTTGATTGAAACCCCTTTATAGACAAACACGTATCAAGCTATAATTGCTACGGACGAAATGAGAACGTATGCCATGTTCAACTATGAGTGGATTTCGTGGATAACTCACATGGACAATTTTGAGGGGAAAAACGGACCTCAAGCTTTTGTACGGTCAAAGAAAAAATATTTCATGTCCCTAAATATTTTCGTATCTCATTTATCGTTTCTTTGTAAAAATGAAAGGTTGGATTCAACGCCGGAAACTGCACTAGAGCTTTCGAATTCCGCCCATTCTCCCAACATCCTCACATAAACATGTTAACAACAAGAGGTTTTACAAATGATTTGGAAGGGCGTTTTATGTTCCAAATAGACGAAGAAATTTGGTTTGGATCTTGCATTGAAAGAGGTACGCTCTACATACGAAGGTTTAAAATAAAACTCGCAAAATCGACTTCAAATTAAATGAAAATTAAATTAATTTGTAAAGAATTGGACCCGAACTGGAACGACAGGCCTTTGTCCTTTTTCCCGAGGTACGGAAGTATGTTAGGAGGAACCCTAGTTAACATCACTGGACCCTGTCTCGGTGGTCTGGGCAACAAAAAGAAAATTATCGTCAAATTCGATTTCATCAACGTGGAATGCAGCGTTCGAGGACCTAATCACGCCACTTGCATTTCGCCACCACTCATGTATCACGGATACATTGACATCGCAACCGGACTTGATGAAAAGTCGTTTTTCTACCATGGAAAGTGGTATATCCGTAAGTGTCAATTTCAAATAATTACTTTTCAAAAATTGATAAATATTCTAACCTTTCCAACGACTACAGAACCACCCGAAATTACCGAAGAAAGACTAATGTCTAGTGGAGATAAAGATAGGCAAGAAGATCCTGACACCTTAGATTTGAGTTGGCGCGCCAAGGATTTGGCATGGCACGAAAATGCCCAAGTGCAACTACACCTTTGGGGTTATAGGTAGGGAACGCGATAGCCATATTCATCGAAAAATCTTAACCTCACCGCGAACAAATAAAATTTCTAGAGAGACCGACTCGTATCCTGAGTTGACGTACGTTACAAAATTGACCGGTGACATTAGTATCGCTGATGAAGCTTACCGCCTTCACGTTAACCAATTTCACAACCGTGATGATCCCGGCAAACAAGATCTCACTTTCGGATTTATCAGCATGAATTTAACGGAAGCGAGAGACGCTCTCGGTATAGAAGTTAACCTGTCACCGTAAGTGAATCCCTCTGTCTTAACACTTTTCATACTCTCTACAAACTCTACTACCTTACTCTGCTTAAAAATTAAACCTTTCGCAGGGTTCTCTGGTCTCGTCCGATGCCATTAGCCTGGTATTTCAAACGTCAATGGGACAGAATTCATGGCGAAAATAAATGGAAGTGGAAGTACTGTGACGCCTGGTACCAAAAGGAACTCAACTCCGATAGATTTGCTCACACGAACTTCCGTTGTCCTTGCACGAAAACTCAGGCGGAATTAGACCGAGGAAGTTTCGCTCCCGATGTACAATGTAATGTTATAGATCGTAACTGCGATACTTTCCACCAAAGCGCTCATCACTGCATTATGTCTGGACGACCCGCGTGAGTATATTACCCAGTAATTTAAATTGAAAGAAAATTAAACATTACCTCCTCCATTAATTTTAGTGTTGGTGGAGCGGGACAGACCTGTTGTTACGACGATCACGGAGAACTGATGCAAACCGCGGACACCATGTACGGTGGCAGGCCATCGAGGGCCTTCAAATTCGGAAAGCACCCTTACAAACAAAGAATGATGGTAAAGGGTTGTTTAATTACACAAAGAAAAGCCACATCACCTTTTGAAATCCTCCCGTCTGATAACCTTCGCTTCTAGGTACCCTCGCTATCTAACTGGATGCACGACATGGTTCCGTTCTTCTTCTGTTGTAAATGGAACCCCGATAATGATAATTCCGAAACTTGCTCTATGTACAAATTCTGGAGGACATCCCAAGATTGCTCTTCTTACAGTTCTCCGGGAGTTGGTACGTAAAAGTCTTAAATGCAATTTAGTTAATAAGAAAAAGGATATTAATAGATGGTTATTTTTCAGCGAGCGTTTACGGTGACCCTCACGTTCTAACTTTCGACCGACTAAACTACACCTTCAACGGAAAGGGAGAATTCGTACTTTCCAGAGTACACGACGCCGTTCACAAACTGAATGTCCAAGGACGATTTGAACAAGTTCCTAAGCAGCATTGGTTAGGTAGGGTATAAAGCAAATGTCAAACGCATTTTTTGTTGAAACTAACTTCTAAATTTGCAAAACCACGCAAAACTTATACCAAAAAATGTTCCAAATAAGAATGATACTACATACTTATATGTTTTTTACGATTAATTGTGATTTTAGATCCGGAGACAAACGGCACGTTTTTGACATCCATTGCTGTGAGAGACAATCAGTCTTCCATCGTCGAGTTTCGACTTAGACCAATCGCTGCTCGTTGGCGCTACCATTTCTACGTAATCGTAGATAAAGAATACGTATTCTTTTGGGATGACTCTTTGCGAATACAACATTTTAGAGGTACTTTCAAAATGTTTATTACTCAAATCACGTGGTTCGCGAAATCTCATTTAAAATATTTTGTAGGAGTTACTTTATATCAACCCGCTGGAACTTGGAATATGTCGCACATAGTCGCTATGTTCGACTCGGGCGCTGGAATTGAAGTACTCTCAGGAAACGGATATATGTCGGCTCATGTTTATCTACCTTATACGTTCATGGTACTTACTCGATATTACGTTAAAGTTAATCAAACATTTGCTCAAATATGACTGTTGTGTTTTTAGAATAAAACAAAGGGTTTGCTTGGTAATTGGTCCGGACACAAAGAAGATGAATTCACAGGAGTGGATGGTTTCGTGAGCTTGTACCCGGGAGCTAACTCGAGGGAAATTTATGAACAATTTGGAAAGCAGTGTACGTATTCTGTACTAGAGATTTTTGCTTATTAATATTTCCGCGATTATCTTTAGATGAATTACCAGCTCTCAGTTAGGCTTAGAATACACTGATGAAAACCAACATTTTCCGCGTTATTTTCTAGTAGTCTGGCAGTGCTTTAACTTTTTATTGTTCACGTAAAATTTTTGGGTTTTGTTTAGGGAGGCTCACTGAAACGGATCAAAAAGATTTAGGCTCGTCCTTATTTTATCACGATGCTACACCTTTTTCTGTTTACGACGGCCCTAATTTTCTTCCTGAACTGAGAGAACCTCTGATAGTGCCGGATAACTTTACATTTTCCAAAGAAGAAGTGGATATGGTGAGAAATTTTGACATCCTCACTTTTACTAGCATTTTAAAGCAAAGCATTAATTAAATGACTGTTTTATTTATTCCAGGTATGTAGTAATTCAGCGCCTTGTCGCTATGATTTCATAGTAACCGCAAATCCCGAAATGGCCAAAGCGACAAAGACTCAGGAAGCCGAAGCTGATCAGTTATCCATGGCGGTCAGAGAATCTAGTAAGTACTTTGTGTAAATCGCCATAAATTTACGGCAATATTAACAAACTGAATTTGAAAAGCTATCCGATGTCACGCTCTGCCGAAGCCACTGTACGGCCGCAAAAGCGAAATTCGCTATTTCATTGGTTCAGTGGTGCGATTTAGTTGCGATGATGGCTACCGTTTGTCAGGTACTGAAGTCCGTCGATGCCGGGAGAATGGCTTGTGGTCTTGGGGATTTGACGCCGAATGCTTAGGTTTGTGATGCTGTTAATACATATTGTATAGTCTAGGTTAACTAACGATCTATATCTTGTTTAATAGCCGAAACAGGTTATCGAGCTAAAATTGGTGGTGTAGCAGTGGGTATCCTTATTCCAATCATTATATGTGGAGTCTTTATCGGCATTTGTTTCGTTCGAATGAGACGAAATCAAGATCACCATTACACCGGAGAACCAGGAATGTACGTATTGACATTACAACAATTCCTACATTTTTCTATTAAACCTTCTACAGGCCTAGACACTTCAAAAAAACATATTCAAGGAAATAATATATAAGAGAGCCAGGACCTATAAGTTACTGCTTGTTGAAATAATAGTAAATTTCACCTGTAAAAAAATCTACCTGGTTAAAAGGAAACACGTTTTGCGTACTGTACATGTGGAAAGTATCCATTATTTCAACAAGCACTATATAAACAGTTAATTGTGGCTCTCGGAAATATTACTTCTTGGAAATTTCTTTGAAGATGTTTTTTTGAAGCGTCTATTTTGTATGGGTATTAAATACTATTGATATAACTCTAAATAGACAGATTTTTCGATTTTGAGCACGCTTTTTTCCCTTTTGGTTTTGTTTCACATTACAACAATCCTCATTTCCCAGGGAACCATTTAACACATTTTGCTTATAACCTATTGAATTTTCACTATTGAAACGTCAGGAATATACGTTCTTGATCATTGTTTATAAAAAAGTTAATTAAAGTAAAATATTAAATAAGTTTCAAATGCTTTTTTTAATAAATATTAAGAAAAACGAGAATTTCATATTTTCACTATAAATGAAAGTTGAAGTGCTTTTTCGGAAAAACTCTTAAACCTAAATTCACTTAAGTCTAGTTACCTAGTTTTAGAATTAAGATAGCGATTTATACCTAATTATGAAATCGTTAGTTTACTCTGTATAGTTAAATTAAGTCAGATCATAAAAATATTACCCTAACTATCTAAATTAAATCTATTTGACTACAAGCATAAATGCTAACACAAAGTTTGAAAATATTTACCAATTGCTGACAAGAATTGAAATAATTCCCAGGATTGGAGACAAACCACAAATTTCGGAGCTGAGGAGCGCAAAACGCGAAAGTGGAGACTACGTCCGGCGACCTGACAAAATGGAAACCGAGGCGTAACCAGATTCTAGCAGTCGTACACCTCGAGCACTAATTCTTGATTAAACGTTTAGCTTGGAAAAAATCTACCTCTAGGAAAGGACAATCAATAAAAAAATTAATAACGTTACTTTCTTTAAGCTTTAACGAATGTTATAGAATGTTAGACTCAAGGGCTATTTTACATTTTTAACTCATTTTTAAATTAGAGAGAAAAATTGTGTTTGTTGTAACGGGTTCTTTAAGCTACGTACTAACGACATAAAAATATCACCTCATTTTATTTGAAATAACATCATTTAAGGCTATATGTAAGATAAAACACATTTACATTTTCCCGTTTTTTTAAGACCTAATTTTGA